>NW_026061920.1:600000-791691 GCF_023897955.1 Schistocerca gregaria
CGCGGCTGCTAGTCCTCCTTTCATGCAAAATCTTAAGGTCCTAGGTCATGTCCAAGCCACCAAAGCCGGCTAAATAGTGAATAATCGACAACTAAAACTTGAATTGTACTACTTCCTACTGGCTATTGCTTCAACTTAGAAGCTTCTTCTGTGTTCTACTATGGTGCTATTAGTGTCTCCGCATACCGCAGCACGCGACATAGCTTTGCAGACGATAAATGTAACCGTTTCAGACAGAAGAGCGGCCAATGTGGCGATCTGGCTTTAAGTCGATTCGACAACAAATGACGTAAACGGACGGATTTCTCAGGTTTTTACTACACATGAACACTTTGCACATTATCCCGTGCAACGCGGCTGCAAGTCCTCCTTTCATGCAAAATCTTAAGGTCCTAGGTCATGTCCAAGCCACCAAGGCCGGCTAAATAGTGAATAACCGACAACTAAAACTCAAATTGTACTACTTCTTAATGGCTATTACTTCAACTTAGAAGCTTCTTCTGTGTTCTACTATGGTGCTTTTACTGTCTCCGCATACCGCAGCACGCGACATTGCTTTGCAGACGATAAATGTAACCGTTTCAGAGAGAAGACCCTCCAATGTGACGATCTGGCTCTAAGTCGACATGATAACAAATGACGAAAACAGACGGAATTCTCAGGTTTTTACTACATATGAACACTTTTCACATTCTCCCGTGCAACGCGGCAGCTAGTCCTCCTTTCATGCAAAATCTTAAGGTCCTAGGTCATGTCCAAGCCACCAAAGCCGGCTAAATAGTGAATAATCGATAACTAAAACTTGAATTGTACTACTTCTTACTGGCTATTGCTTCAACTTAGAAGCTTCTTCTGTGTTCTACTATGGTGCTTTTAGTGTCTCCGCATACCGCAGCACGCGACATAGCTTTGCAGACGATAAATGTAACCGTTTTAGACAGAAGAGCGGCGAATGTGACGATCTGGCTTTAAGTCGATTCGATAACAAATGACGAAAACGGACGGATTTCTCAGGTTTTTACTACTCATGAACACATTTCACATTCTCCCGTGCAACGCGGCTGCTAGTCCTCCTTTCATGCAAAATCTTAAGGTCCTAGGTCATGTCCAAGCCACCAAAGCCGGCTAAATAGTGAATAATCGACAACTAAAACTTGAATTGTACTACTTCTTACTGGCTATTGCTTCAACTTAGAAGCTTCTTCTGTGTTCTACTATGGTGCTATTAGTGTCTCCGCATACCGCAGCACGCGACATAGCTTTGCAGACGATAAATGTAACCGTTTCAGACAGAAGAGCGGCCAATGTGGCGATCTGGCTTTAAGTCGATTCGATAACAAATGACGTAAACGGACGGATTTCTCAGGTTTTTACTACATATGAACACTTTGCACATTCTCCCGTGCAACGCGGCTGCAAGTCCTCCTTTCATGCAAAATCTTAAGGTCCTAGGTCATGTCCAAGCCACTAAAGCCGGCTAAATAGTGAATAACCGACAACTAAAACTTAAATTGTACTACTTCTTACTGGCTATTACTTCAACTTAGAAGCTTCTTCTGTGTTCTACTATGGTGCTTTTACTGTCTCCGCATACCGCAGCACGCGACATTGCTTTGCAGACGATAAATGTAACCGACTCAGACAGAAGAGCGGCCAATGTGACGATCTGGCTTTAAGTCGATTCGATAACAAATGACGTAAACGGACGAATTTCTCAGGTTTTTACTACATATGAACACTTTGCACATTCTCCCGTGCAACGCGGCTGCAAGTCCTCCATTCATGCAAAATCTTAAGGTCCTAGGTCATGTCCAAGCCATCAAAGCCGGCTAAAAAGTGAATAATCGACAACTAAAACTTGAATTGTACTACTTCTTACTGGCTATTGCTTCAACTTAGAAGCATCTTCTGTGTTCTACTAAGGTGCTTTTAGTGTCTTCGCCTACCGCAGCACGCGACATAGCTTTGCAGACGATAAATGTAACCGTCTCAGAGAGAAAAGCGGCCAATGTGACGATCTGGCTTTAAGTCGATTCGATAACAAATGACGAAAACGGACGGATTTCTCAGGTTTCTACTACATATGAACACTTTTCACATTCTCCCGTGCAACGCGGCTGCTAGTCCTCCTTTCATGCAAATTCTTAAGGTCCTAGGGCATGTCCAAGCCACCAAAGCCGGCTAAAATGTGAATAACCGACAACTAAAACTTGTATTGTACTACTTCTTACTGGTTATTGCTTCAACTTAGAAGCTTCTCCTGTGTTCTACTATGGTGCTTTTAGTGTCTCCGCGTACCGCAGCACGCGACATAGCTTTGCAGACGATAAATGTAACCGTTTCAGACAGAGGAGCGGCCAATGTGACGATGTGGCTTTAAGGCGATTCGATAACAAACGACGAAAACGGACGGATTTCTCAGGTTTTTACTACATATGAACACTTTCCACAATCTCCCGTGCAACGCGGCTGCAGGTCCTCCCTTCATGCAAAATCTTAAGGTCGTAGGTAATGTCTAAGCCACCAAAGCCGGCTAAAAAGTGAATAATCGGCAACTAAAACTTGAATTGTACTGCTTCTTACTGGCTATCGCTTGAACGTAGAAGCTTCTTCTGTGTTCTACTATGGTGCTTTTAGTGTCTCCGTATACCGCAGCACGCGACATAGCTTTGCAGACGATAAATGTAACCGTTTCAGGCAGAAGAGCGGCCAATGTGACAATCTGGCTTTAAGTCGATTCGATAACAAATGACGTAAACGGACGGATTCCTCAGGTTTTTACTACATATGAACACTTTTCACATTCTCCCGTGCAACGCGGCTGTAAGTCCTCCTTTCATGCAAAATCTTAAGGTCCTAGGTCATGTCCTATCCACCAAAGCCGGCTAAATAGTGAATAATCGACAACTAAAACTTGAATTGTAATACTTCTTACTGGATATTGCTTCAACTTAGAAGCTTCTTCTGTGTACTACTATGGTGCTTTTAGTGTCTCCGCATACCGCAGCACGCGACATAGTTTTTCAGACGATAAATGTAACCGTTTCAGAGAGAAGAGCCTCCAATGTGACGATCTGGATCTAAGTCGACATGATAACAAATGACGAAAACAGACGGAATTCTCAGGTTTTTACTACATATGAACACTTTTCACATTCTCCCGTGCAACGCGGCAGCTAGTCCTCCTTTCATGCAAAATCTTAAGGTCCTAGGTCATGTCCAAGCCACCAAATCCGGCTAAAAAGTGAATAATCGACAACTAAAACTTGAATTGTACTACTTCTTACTGGCTATTGCTTAAACTTAGAAGCTTCTCTTGTGTTCTACTATGGTGCTTTTAGTGTCTCCGCATACCGCAGCACGCGACATAGCTTTGCAGACGATAAATGTAACCGTTTCAGACAGAAGAGCGGCCAATGTGACGATCTGGCTTTAAGTCGATTCGATAACAAATGACGAAAACGGACGGATTTCTCAGGTTTGTACTACATATGAACACTTTTCACATTCTCGCGTGCAACGCGGCTGCTAGTCCTCTTTTCTGCAAAATCTTAAGGTCCTAGGTCATGTCCAAGCCACCAAAGCCGGAAAAAAGTGAATAATCGACAACTAAAACTTGAATTATACTACTTCTTACTGGCTATTGCTTCAACTTAGGAGCTTCTTCTGTGTACTACTATGGTGCTTTTAGTGTCTTCGCATACCGCAGCACGCGACATAGCTTTGCAGACGATAAATGTAACCGTTTCAGACAGAAGAGCGGCGAATGTGACGATCTGGCTTTAAGTCGATTCGATAACAAATGACGAAAACGGACGCATTTCTCAGGTTTTTACTACTCATGAACACATTTCACATTCTCCCGTGCAACGCGGCTGCTAGTCCTCCTTTCATGCAAAATCTTAAGGTCCTAGGTCATGTCCAAGCCACCAAAGCCGGCTAAATAGTGAATAATCGACAACTAAAACTTGAATTGTACTACTTCTTACTGGCTATTGCTTCAACTTAGAAGCTTCTTCTGTGTTCTACTATGGTGCTATTAGTGTCTCCGCATACCGCAGCACGCGACATAGCTTTGCAGACGATAAATGTAACCGTTTCAGACAGAAGAGCGGCCAATGTGGCGATCTGGCTTTAAGTCGATTCGATAACAAATGACGTAAACGGACGGATTTCTCAGGTTTTTACTACATATGAACACTTTGCACATTCTCCCGTGCAACGCGGCTGCAAGTCCTCCTTTCATGCAAAATCTTAAGGTCCTAGGTCATGTCCAAGCCACCAAAGCCGGCTAAATAGTGAATAACCGACAACTAAAACTTGAATTGTACTACTTCTTACTGGCTATTGCTTCAACTTAGAAGCTTCTTCTGTGTTCTACTATGGTGCTTTTAGTATCTCCGCATACTGCAGCACGCGACATAGCTTTGCAGACGATAAATGTAACCGTTTCAGAGAGAAGAGCCTCCAATGTGACGATCTGGCTCTAAGTCGACATGATAACAAATGACGAAAACAGACGGAATTCTCAGGTTTTTACTACATATGAACACTTTTCACATTCTCCCGTGCAACGCGGCAGCTAGTCCTCCTTTCATGCAAAATCTTAAGGTCCTAGGTCATGTCCAAGCCACCAAAGCCGGAAAAAAGTGAATAATCGACAACTAAAACTTGAATTGTACTACTTCTTACTGGCTATTGCTTCAACTTAGGAGCTTCTTCTGTGTACTACTATGGTGCTTTTAGTGTCTCCGCATACCGCAGGACGCGACATAGCTTTGCACACGGTAAATGTAACCGTTTCAGAGAGAAGAGCGGCCTATATGACGATCTGGCTCTAAGTCGACATGATAACAAATGTTGAAAACAGACGGATTTCTCAGGTTTTTACAACATATGAACACTTTTCACATTCTCCCGTGCAACGCGGCTGTTAGTCCTCCTTTCATGCAAATTCTTGAGGTCCTAGGTCATGTCCAAGCCACCAAAGCCTGCTAAAATGTGAATAACCGACAACTAAAACTTGAATTGTACTACTTCTTACTGGCTATTGCTTCAACTTAGAAGCTTCTCCTGTGTTCTACTATGGTGCTTTTAGTGTCTCGGCATACCGCAGCACACGACATAGCTTTGCAGACGATAAATGTAACCGTTTCAGACAGAAGAGCGGCGAATGTGACGATCTGGCTTTAAGTCGATTCGATAACAAATGACGAAAACGGATGGATTTCTCAGGTTTTTACTACACATGAACACATTTCACATTCTCCCGTGCAACGCGGCTGCTAGTCCTCCTTTCATGCAAAATCTTAAGGTCCTAGGTCATGTCCAAGCCACCAAAGCCGGCTAAAAAGTGAATAATCGGCAACTAAAACTTGAATTATACTACTTCTTACTAGCTAATGCTTCAACTTAGAAGCTTCTCCTGTATTCTACTATGGTGCAGCACGCGACATAGCTTTGCAGACGATAAATGTAACCGTTTCAGACAGAAGAGCGGCCAAAGTGACGATCTGGCTTTAAGCCGATTCAATAACTAATGACGAAAACGGACGGATTTCTCATGTTTGTACTACATATGAACACTTTTCACATTCTCCCGTGCAATGCGGCTGCAAGTCCTCCTTTCATGCAAAATCTTAAGGTCCTAGGTCATGTCCAAGCCACCAAAGCCGGCTAAATAGTGAATAATCGACAACTAAAACTTGAATTGTACTACTTCTTACTGGCTATTGCTTCAACTTAGAAGCTTCTTCTGTGTTCTACTATGGTGCTTTTAGTGTCTCCGCATACCGCAGCACGCGACATAGCTTTGCAGACGATAAATGTAACCGTTTCAGACAGAAGAGCGGCGAATGTGACGATCTGGCTTTAAGTCGATTCGATAACAAATGACGAAAACGGACGGATTTCTCAGGTTTTTACTACTCATGAACACATTTCACATTCTCCCGTGCAACGCGGCTGCTAGTCCTCCTTTCATGCAAAATCTTAAGGTCCTAGGTCATGTCCAAGCCACCAAAGCCGGCTAAATAGTGAATAATCGACAACTAAAACTTGAATTGTACTACTTCCTACTGGCTATTGCTTCAACTTAGAAGCTTCTTCTGTGTTCTACTATGGTGCTATTAGTGTCTCCGCATACCGCAGCACGCGACATAGCTTTGCAGACGATAAATGTAACCGTTTCAGACAGAAGAGCGGCCAATGTGGCGATCTGGCTTTAAGTCGATTCGATAACAAATGACGTAAACGGACGGATTTCTCAGGTTTTTACTACATATGAACACTTTGCACATTCTCCCGTGCAACGCGGCTGCAAGTCCTCCTTTCATGCAAAATCTTAAGGTCCTAGGTCATGTCCAAGCCACCAAGGCCGGCTAAATAGTGAATAACCGACAACTAAAACTCAAATTGTACTACTTCTTAATGGCTATTACTTCAACTTAGAAGCTTCTTCTGTGTTCTACTATGGTGCTTTTACTGTCTCCGCATACCGCAGCACGCGACATTGCTTTGCAGACGATAAATGTAACCGTTTCAGAGAGAAGACCCTCCAATGTGACGATCTGGCTCTAAGTCGACATGATAACAAATGACGAAAACAGACGGAATTCTCAGGTTTTTACTACATATGAACACTTTTCACATTCTCCCGTGCAACGCGGCAGCTAGTCCTCCTTTCATGCAAAATCTTAAGGTCCTAGGTCATGTCCAAGCCACCAAAGCCGGCTAAATAGTGAATAATCGACAACTAAAACTTGAATTGTACTACTTCTTACTGGCTATTGCTTCAACTTAGAAGCTTCTTCTGTGTTCTACTATGGTGTTATTAGTGTCTCCGCATACCGCAGCACGCGACATAGCTTTGCAGACGATAAATGTAACCGTTTCAGACAGAAGAGCGGCCAATGTGGCGATCTGGCTTTAAGTCGATTCGATAACAAATGACGTAAACGGACGGATTTCTCAGGTTTTTACTACATATGAACACTTTGCACATTCTCCCGTGCAACGCGGCTGCAAGTCCTCCTTTCATGCAAAATCTTAAGGTCCTAGGTCATGTCCAAGCCACCAAAGCCGGCTAAATAGTGAATAACCGACAACTAAAACTTAAATTGTACTACTTCTTACTGGCTATTACTTCAACTTAGAAGCTTCTTCTGTGTTCTACTATGGTGCTTTTACTGTCTCCGCATACCGCAGCACGCGACATTGCTTTGCAGACGATAAATGTAACCGACTCAGACAGAAGAGCGGCCAATGTGACGATCTGGCTTTAAGTCGATTCGATAACAAATGACGTAAACGGACGGATTTCTCAGGTTTTTACTACATATGAACATTTTGCACATTCTCCCGTGCAACGCGGCTGCAAGTCCTCCTTTCATGCAAAATCTTAAGGTCCTAGGTCATGTCCAAGCCATCAAAGCCGGCTAAAAAGTGAATAATCGACAACTAAAACTTGAATTGTACTACTTCTTACTGGCTATTGCTTCAACTTAGAAGCATCTTCTGTGTTCTACTAAGGTGCTTTTAGTGTCTTCGCCTACCGCAGCTCGCGACATAGCTTTGCAGACGATAAATGTAACCGTCTCAGAGAGAAAAGCGGCCAATGTGACGATCTGGCTTTAAGTCGATTCGATAACAAATGACGAAAACGGACGGATTTCTCAGGTTTCTACTACATATGAACACTTTTCACATTCTCCCGTGCAACGCGGCTGCTAGTCCTCCTTTCATGCAAATTCTTAAGGTCCTAGGGCATGTCCAAGCCACCAAATCCGGCTAAAAAGTGAATAATCGACAACTAAAACTTGAATTGTACTACTTCTTACTGGCTATTGCTTCAACTTAGAAGCTTCTTCTGTGTTCTACTATGGTGCTTTTAGTGTCTCCGCATACCGCAGCACGCGACATAGCTTTGCAGACGATAAATGTAACCGTTTCAGACAGAAGAGCGGCCAATGTGACGATCTGGCTTTAAGTCGATTCGATAACAAATGACGAAAACGGACGGATTTCTCAGGTTTGTACTACATATGAACACTTTTCACATTCTCGCGTGCAACGCGGCTGCTAGTCCTCTTTTCTGCAAAATCTTAAGGTCCTAGGTCATGTCCAAGCCACCAAAGCCGGAAAAAAGTGAATAATCGACAACTAAAACTTGAATTATACTACTTCTTACTGGCTATTGCTTCAACTTAGGAGCTTCTTCTGTGTACTACTATGGTGCTTTTAGTGTCTCCGCATACCGCAGCACGCGACATAGCTTTGCAGACGATAAATGTAACCGTTTCAGACAGAAGAGCGGCGAATGTGACGATCTGGCTTTAAGTCGATTCAATAACAAATGACGAAAACGGACGGATTTCTCAGGTTTTTACTACTCATGAACACATTTCACATTCTCCCGTGCAACGCGGCTGCTAGTCCTCCTTTCATGCAAAATCTTAAGGTCCTAGGTCATGTCCAAGCCACCAAAGCCGGCTAAATAGTGAATAATCGACAACTAAAACTTGAATTGTACTACTTCTTACTGGCTATTGCTTCAACTTAGAAGCTTCTTCTGTGTTCTACTATGGTGCTATTAGTGTCTCCGCATACCGCAGCACGCGACATAGCTTTGCAGACGATAAATGTAACCGTTTCAGACAGAAGAGCGGCCAATGTGGCGATCTGGCTTTAAGTCGATTCGATAACAAATGACGTAAACGGACGGATTTCTCAGGTTTTTACTACTTATGAACACTTTGCACATTCTCCCGTGCAACGCGGCTGCAAGTCCTCCTTTCATGCAAAATCTTAAGGTCCTAGGTCATGTCCAAGCCACCAAAGCCGGCTAAATAGTGAATAACCGACAACTAAAACTTGAATTGTACTACTTCTTACTGGCTATTACTTCAACTTAGAAGCTTCTTCTGTGTTCTACTATGGTGCTTTTACTGTCTCCGCATACCGCAGCACGCGACATTGCTTCGCAGACGATAAATGTAACCGACTCAGACAGAAGAGCGGCCAATGTGACGATCTGGCTTTAAGTCAATTCGATAACAAATGACGTAAACGGACGGATTTCTCAGGTTTTTACTACATATGAACACTTTGCACATTCTCCCGTGCAACGTGGCTGCAAGTCCTCCTTTCATGCTAAATCTTAAGGTCCTAGGTCATGTCCAAGCCATCAAAGCCGGCTAAAAAGTGAATAATCGACAACTAAAACTTGAATTGTACTACTTCTTACTGGCTATTGCTTCAACTTAGAAGCTTCTCCTGTGTTCTACTATGGTGCTTTTAGTATCTCCGCATACCGCAGCACTCGACATAGCTTTGCAGACGATAAATGTAACCGTTTCAGACAGAAGAGCGGCCAATGTGACGATGTGGCTTTAAGCCGATTCGATAACAAACGACGAAAACGGACGGATTTCTCAGGTTTTTACTACATATGAACACTTTCCACAATCTCTCGTGCAACGCGGCTGCAGGTCCTCCCTTCATGCAAAATCTTAAGGTCGTAGGTAATGTCTAAGCCACCAAAGCCGGCTAAAAAGTGAATAATCGGCAACTAAAACTTGAATTGTACTGCTTCTCACTGGCTATCGCTTGAACGTGGAAGCTTCTTCTGTGTTCTACTATGGTGCTTTAGGTGTCTCCGTATACCGCAGCACGCGACATAGCTTTGCAGACGATAAATGTAACCGTCTCAGAGAGAAAAGCGACCAATGTGACGATCTGGCTTTAAGTCGATTCGATAACAAATTACGAAAACGGACGGATTTCTCAGGTTTTTACTACATATGACCACTTTTCACAATATCCCGTGCAACGCGGCTGCTAGTCCTCCGTTCATCCAAAATCTTAAGGTCCTAGGTCATTTCCAAGCCACCAAAGCCGGCTAAAAAGTGAATAATCGGCAACTAAAACTTGAATTGTACTGCTTCTTACTGGCTATCGCTTGAACGTAGAAGCTTCTTCTGTGTTCTACTATGGTGCTTTTAGTGTCTCCGTATACCGCAGCACGCGACATAGCTTTGCAGACGATAAATGTAACCGTTTCAGGCAGAAGAGCGGCCAATGTGACAATCTGGCTTTAAGTCGATTCGATAACAAATGACGTAAACGACGGATTCCTCAGGTTTTTACTACATATGAACACTTTTCACATTCTCCCGTGCAACGCGGCTGTAAGTCCTCCTTTCATGCAAAATCTTAAGGTCCTAGGTCATGTCCTAGCCACCAAAGCCGGCTAAATAGTGAATAATCGACAACTAAAACTTGAATTGTAATACTTCTTACTGGATATTGCTTCAACTTAGAAGCTTCTTCTGTGTACTACTATGGTGCTTTTAGTGTCTCCGCATACCGCAGCACGCGACATAGTTTTTCAGACGATAAATGTAACCGTTTCAGAGAGAAGAGCCTCCAATGTGACGATCTGGATCTAAGTCGACATGATAACAAATGACGAAAACAGACGGAATTCTCAGGTTTTTACTACATATGAACACTTTTCACATTCTCCCGTGCAACGCGGCAGCTAGTCCTCCTTTCATGCAAAATCTTAAGGTCCTAGGTCATGTCCAAGCCACCAAATCCGGCTAAAAAGTGAATAATCGACAACTAATACTTGAATTGTACTACTTCTTACTGGCTATTGCTTCAACTTAGAAGCTTCTCTTGTGTTCTACTATGGTGCTTTTAGTGTCTCCGCATACCGCAGCACGCGACATAGCTTTGCAGACGATAAATGTAACCGTTTCAGACAGAAGAGCGGCCAATGTGACGATCTGGCTTTAAGTCGATTCGATAACAAATGACGAAAACGGACGGATTTCTCAGGTTTGTACTACATATGAACACATTTCACATTCTCCCGTGCAACGCGGCTGCTAGTCCTCCTTTCATGCAAAATCTTAACGTCCTAGGTCATGTCCAAGCCACCAAAGCCGGCTAAATAGTGAATAATCGACAACTAAAACTTGAATTGTACTACTTCTTACTGGCTATTGCTTCAACTTAGAAGCTTCTTCTGTGTTCTACTATGGTGCTATTAGTGTCTCCGCATACCGCAGCACGCGACATAGCTTTGCAGACGATAAATGTAACCGTTTCAGACAGAAGAGCGGCCAATGTGGCGATCTGGCTTTAAGTCGATTCGATAACAAATGACGTAAACGGACGGATTTCTCAGGTTTTTACTACATATGAACACTTTGCACATTCTCCCGTGCAACGCGGCTGCAAGTCCTCCTTTCATGCAAAATCTTAAGGTCCTAGGTCATGTCCAAGCCACCAAAGCCGGCTAAATAGTGAATAACCGACAACTAAAACTTGAATTGTACTACTTCTTACTGGCTATTACTTCAACTTAGAAGCTTCTTCTGTGTTCTACTATGGTGCTTTTACTGTCTCCGCATACCGCAGCACGCGACATTGCTTTGCAGACGATAAATGTAACCGACTCAGACAGAAGAGCGGCCAATGTGACGATGTGGCTTTAAGCCGATTCGATAACAAACGACGAAAACGGACGGATTTCTCAGGCTTTTACTACATATGAACACTTTCCACAATCTCTCGTGCAACGCGGCTGCAGGTCCTCCCTTCATGCAAAATCTTAAGGTCGTAGGTAATGTCTAAGCCACCAAAGCCGGCTAAAAAGTGAATAATCGGCAACTAAAACTTGAATTGTACTGCTTCTCACTGGCTATCGCTTGAACGTGGAAGCTTCTTCTGTGTTCTACTATGGTGCTTTAGGTGTCTCCGTATACCGCAGCACGCGACATAGCTTTGCAGACGATAAATGTAACCGTCTCAGAGAGAAAAGCGACCAATGTGACGATCTGGCTTTAAGTCGATTCGATAACAAATTACGAAAACGGACGGATTTCTCAGGTTTATACTACATATGACCACTTTTCACAATATCCCGTGCAACGCGGCTGCTAGTCCTCCGTTCATCCAAAATCTTAAGGTCCTAGGTCATTTCCAAGCCACCAAAGCCGGCTAAAAAGTGAATAATCGACAACTAAAACTTGAATTGTACTACTTCTTACTGGCTATTGCTTCAACTTAGAAGCTTCTTCTGTGTTCTACTATGGTTCTTTTAGTGTCTCCGCATACCGCAGCACGCGACATAGCTTTGCAGACGATAAATGTAAATGTCTCAGACAGAAGAGCGGCCAATGTGACGATCTGGCTTTAAGTCGATTCGATAACAAATGACGTAAACGGACGGATTTCTCAGGTTTTTACTACATATGAACACTGTGCACATTCTCCCGTGCAACGCGGCTGCAAGTCCTCCTTTCATGCAAAATCTTAAGGTCCTAGGTCATGTCCTAGCCACCAAAGCCGGCTAAACAGTGAATAATCGACAACTAAAACTTGAATTGTACTACTTCTTACTGGATATTGCTTCAACTTAGAAGTTTCTTCTGTGTACTACTATCGTGCTTTTAGTGTCTCCGCATACCGCAGCACGCGACATAGCTTTTCAGACGATAAATGTAACCGTTTCAGAGAGAAGAGCCTCCAATGTGACGATCTGGCTCTAAGTCGACATGATAACAAATGACGAAAACAGACGGAATTCTCAGGTTTTTACTACATATGAACACTTTTCACATTCTCCCGTGCAACGCGGCAGCTAGTCCTCCTTTCATGCAAAATCTTAAGGTCCTAGGTCATGTCCAAGCCACCAAAGCCGGAAAAAAGTGAATAATCGACAACTAAAACTTGAATTGTACTACTTCTTACTGGCTATTGCTTCAACTTAGGAGCTTCTTCTGTGTACTACTATGGTGCTTTTAGTGTCTCCGCATACCGCAGGACGCGACATAGCTTTGCACACGGTAAATGTAACCGTTTCAGAGAGAAGAGCGGCCTATATGACGATCTGGCTCTAAGTCGACATGATAACAAATGTTCAAAACAGACGGAATTCTCAGGTTTTTACAACATATGAACACTTTTCACATTCTCCCGTGCAACGCGGCTGTTAGTCCTCCTTTCATGCAAATTCTTGAGGTCCTAGGTGATGTCCAAGCCACCAAAGCCTGCTAAAATGTGAATAACCGACAACTAAAACTTGAATTGTACTACTTCTTACTGGCTATTGCTTCAACTTAGAAGCTTCTCCTGTGTTCTACTATGGTGCTTTTAGTGTCTCGGCATACCGCAGCACACGACATAGCTTTGCAGACGATAAATGTAACCGTTTCAGACAGAAGAGCGGCGAATGTGACGATCTGGCTTTAAGTCGATTCGATAACAAATGAGGAAAACGGACGGATTTCTCAGGTTTTTACTACATATGAACCCTTTTCACATTCTCCCGTGCAACGCGGCTGCTAGTCCTCCTTTCATGCAAAATCTTAAGGTACTATTTCATGTCCAAGCCAATAAAGCCGGCTAAAAAGTGAATAATCGACAACTAAAACTTGAATTGTACTACTTCTTACTGGCTATTGCTTCAACTTAGGAGCTTCTTCTGTGTTCTACTATGGTGCTTTTAGTGTCTCCGCATACCGCAGCACGCGACATAGCTTTGCAGACGATAAATGTAACCGTCTCAGAGAAAAAAGCGGCCAATGTGACGATCTGGCTTTAAGTCGATTCGATATCAAATGACGAAAACGGACGGATTTCTCAGGTTTTTACTACATATGAACACTTTTCACATTCTACCGTGCAACGCAGCTGCTAGTCCTCCTTTCATGCAAAATCTTAAGGTCCCACCTCATGTCCAAGGCACCAAAGCCGGCTAAAAATCAATAATCGATAACCAAAACTTGAATTGTACTGCTTCTTATGCCTATTGCTTCAACTTAGAAGCTTCTTCTGTGTTCTCCTATGGTGCTTTTAGTGTCTCCGCATACCGCAGCACGCGACATAGCTTTTTAGACGATAAATGTAACCGTCTCAGAGAGAAAAGCGGCCAATGTGACGATCTGGCTTTAAGTCGATTCGATAACAAATTACGAAAACGGACGGATTTCTTAGGTTTTTACTACATATGAACACTTTTCACATTCTCCCGTGCACGGCGGCTGCTAGTCCTCCTTTCATTCAAAATATTAAGGTCCTAGGTCATGTCCAAGCCACCAAAGCCGGCTAAAATTTGAATAATCGACAACTACAACTTGAATTGTACTACTTCTTACTGGCTATTGCTTCAACTTAGAATCTTCTTCTGTGTTCTACTATGGTGCTTTTAGTGTCTCCGCATACCGCAGCACGCGACATAGCTTTTTAGACGATAAATGTAACCGTTTCAGAGAGAAGAGCGGCCAATGTGACGATCTGGCTCTAAGTCGACATGATAACAAATGACGAAAACAGACAGATTTCTCACGTTTTTACTACATATGAACACTTTTCACATTCTCCCGTGCAACGCGGCTGCTAGTCCTCGTTTCATGCAAAATCTTAAGGTCCTAGGTCATGTCCAAGCCACCAAAGCCGGCTAAAAAGTGAATAATCGACAACTAAAGCTTGAATTGTACTACTTCTTACTGGCTATTGCTTCAACTTAGAATCTTCTTCTGTGTTCTGCTATGGTGCTTTTAGTGTCTCCGCATACCGCAGCACGCGACATAGCTTTGCAGACGATAAATGTAACCGTCTCAGAGAGAAAAGCAACCAATTTGACAATCTGGCTTTAAGTCGATTCGATAACAAATGATGAAAACGGACGGATTTCTCAGGTTTTTACTACATATGAAAACTTTTCACATTCTCCCGTGCAACGCGGCTGCTAGTCCTTCTTTCATGCAAAATCTTAAGGTCAAAGGTCATGTGCAAGCTACCACAGACGGCTAAAAAGTGAATAATCGACAACTAAAACTTGAATTGTACTACTTCTTACTGACTATTACTTCAACTTAGAAGCTTCTTCTGTGTTCTACTATGGTGCTATTAGTGTCTCCGCATACCGCAGCGCGTGACATAGTTTTGCAGACAATAAATGTAACCGTTTCAGACAGAAGAGCGGCCAATGTGACGATCTGGCTTTAAGTCGATTCGATAACAAATGACGAAAACGGACGGATTTCTCAGGTTTTTACTACATGTGAACAATTTTCACATTCTCCCGTGCAACGCGGCAGCTAGACCTCCTTTCAGGCAAAATCTTAAGGTCCTAGGTCATGTCCAAGCCACCAAAGCCGGCTAAAAAGTGAATAATGGACAACAAAAACTTGAATTGTACTACTTCTTACTGGCTATTGCTTCAACTTAGAAGCTTCTTCTGTGTTCTACTATGGTGCTTTTAGTGTCTCCGCATACCGCAGCACGCGACATAGCTTTGCAGACGATAAATGTAACCGTCTCAGAGAGAAAAGCGGCCAATGTGACGATCTGGCTTTAAGTCGATTCGATAACAAATGACGAAAACGGACGGATTTCTCAGGTTTTTACTACATATGAACACTTTTCACATTCTCCCGTGCAACGCGGCTGCTAGTCCTCCTTTCATGCACAATATTTAGGTCCTACGTCATGTCCAAGCTACCAAAGCCGGCTAAAAATGAATAATCGACAAATTCAACTTGAATTGTACTACTTCTTACTGGCTATTGCTTCAACTTAGAAGCTTCTTCTGTGTTCTACTATGGTGCTTCTAGTGTCTCCGCATACCGCAGCACGCGACATAGCTTTGCAGACGATAAATGTAACCGATTCAGTGAGAAGAGCGGCCAATGTGACGATCTGGCTTGAAGTCGATTCGATAACAAATGAGGAAAACGGACGGATTTCTCAGGATTTTGCTACATATGAGCCCTTTTCACATTCTCCCGTGCAACGCGGCTGCTAGTCCTCCTTTCATGCAAAATCTTAAGGTACTAGGTCATGTCCAAGCCAATAAAGCCGGCTAAAAAGTGAATAATCGACAACTAAAACTTGAATTGTACTACTTCTTACTGGCTATTGCTTCAACTTAGAAGCTTCTTCTGTGTTCTACTATGGTGCTTTTAGTGTCTCCGCATAACGCAGCACGTGACATAGCTTTGCAGACGATAATTGTAACTGTTTCAGAAAGAAAAGCGGCCAATGTGACGATCTGGCTTTAAGTCGATTCGATAACAAATGACGTAAACGGACGGATTTCTCAGGTTTTTACTACATATGAACACTTTTCACATTCTCCCGTGCAACGCGGCTGCTAGTCCTCCTTTCATGCAAAATCTTAAGGTCCTAGGTCATGTGCAAGCCACCAAAGCCGGATAATAAGTGAATAATCGACAACTACAACTTGAATTGTACTACTTCTTACTGACTATTACTTCAACTTAGAAGCTTCTTCATTTTTCTACTATGGTGCTATTAGTGTCTCCGCATACCGCAGCACGCGACATAGCTTTGCAGACAATAAATGTAACCGTCTCAGAGAGAAAAGCGGCCAATGTGACGATCTGGCTTTAAGTCGATTCGATAACAAATGAGGAAAACGGACGAGTTTCTTAGGTTTTCACTACATATGAACACTTTTCTCATTCTCCCGTGCACCGCGGCTGCTAGTCCTCCTTTCATTCAAAATATTAAGGTCCTAGGTCATGTCCAAGCCACCAAAGCCGGCTAAAATGTGAATAATCGACAACTAAAACTTGAATTGTACTACATCTTACTGGCTATTGCTTCAACTTAGAAGCTTCTTCTGTGTTCTACTATGGTGCTTTTAGTGTCTCCGCATACCGCAGCACGCGACATATCTTTGCAGACGATAAATGTAACCGATTCAGTGAGAAAAGCGGCCAATGTGACGATCTGGCTTTAGGTCGATTCGATAACAAATGAGGAAGACGGACGGATTTCTCAGGTTTTTACTACATATGAACCCTTTTCACATTCTCCCGTGCAACGCGGCTGCTAGTCCTCCTTTCATGCAAAATCTTAAGGTCCTAGGTCATGTGCAAGGCACCAAAGCCGGCTAGAAATCAATAATCGATAACCAAAACTTGAATTGTACTACTTCTTACTGGTTATTGCTTCAACTTAGAAGCTTCATCTGTGTTCTCCTATGGTGCTTTTAGTGTCTCCGCATACCGCAGCACGTGTCATAGCTTTGCAGACGATAAAAGTAACCGTTTCATAGAGAAGAGCGGACAATCTGACGAACTGGCTTTAAGTCGATTCGATAAAAAATGACGGAAACGGACGGATTTCTCAGGTTTTTACTACATATGAACACTTTTCACATTCTCCCGTGCAACGCAGCTGCTAGTCCTCTCTTCATGCAAAATCTTAAGGTTCCACCTCATGTCCAAGGCACCAAAGCCGGCTAAAAATCAATAATCGATAACCAAAACTTGAATTGTACTGCTTCTTATGCCTATTGCTTCAACTTAGAAGCTTCTTCTGTAATCTACTATGGTGCTTTTAGTGTCTCCGCATACCGCAGCACGCGACATAGCTTTGCAGACGATAAATTAACCGTTTCATAGAGAAGAGAGGCCAATCTGGCGATCTGGCTTTAAGTCGATTCGATAACAAATGACGAAACAGGACGGATTTCTCAGGTTTTTAGTACATATGAATACTTTTCACATTCTCCCTTGCAACGCGGCTGCTAGTCCTCCTTTCATGCAAAATCTTAAGGTACTAGGTGATGTCCAAGCCATTAAAGCCGGCTAAAAAGTGAATAATCGACAACTAAAACTTGAATTGTAATACTTCTTACTGGCTATTGCTTCAACTTAGAAGCTTCTTCTGTGTTCTACTATGGTGCTTCTAGTGTCTCCGCATACCGCAGCACGCGGCATAGCTTTGCAGACGATAAATGTAACCGTCTCAGAGAGAAAAGCGGCGAATGTGACGATCTGGCTTTAAGTCGATTCGATAACAAATGACGAAAACGGACGGATTTCTCAGGTTTTTACTACATATGAACACTTTTCACATTCTACCGTGCAACGCAGCTGCTAGTCCTCCTTTCATGAAAAATCTTAAGGTCCCACCTCATGTCCAAGGTACCAAAGCCGGCTAAAAATCAATAATCGATAACCAAAACTTGAATTGTACTACTTCTTACTGGCCATTGCTTCAACTTAGAAGCTTCTTCTGTGTTCTACTATGGTGCTTCTAGTGTCTCCGCATACCGCAGCACGCGGCATAGATTTGCAGACGATAAATGTAACCGTCTCAGAGAGAAAAGCGGCGAATGTGACGATCTGGCTTTAAGTCGATTCGATAACAAATGAAGAAAACGGACGGATTTCTCAGGTTTTTACTACGTATGAACACTTTTCACATTCTCCCGTGCAACGCGGCTGCTAGTCCTCCTTTCATGCAAAATCTTAAGGTCCTAGGTCATGTCCAAGCCACCAAAGCCGGCTAAAAGTGAATAATCGACGCCTAAAAATTGAATTGTACTACTTCTTACTGGCTATTACTTCAACTTAGAAGCTTCTTCTGTGTTCTCCTATTGTGCTTTTAGGTTCTCCGCATACCGCAGCACGCGACATAGCGTTGCAGACGATAAAAGTAACCGTTTCATAGAGAAGAGCGGCCAATGTGACGATCTGGCTTTAAGTCGATTCGATAACAAATGACGAAAACGGACGGATTTCTCAGATTTTTAGTTCATATGAACACTTTTCACATTCTCCCGTGCAACTCGGCTTCTAGTCCTCCTTTCATGCAGAATCTTAAGGTCCTAGCTCATGTCCAAGGCACCAAAGCCAGCTAAAAAGTCAATAATCGATACCTAAAACTTTAATTGTACTACTTCTTACTGGCTATTACATCAACTTAGAAGTTTCATCTGTGTTCTATTATGGTGCTTTTTGTGTCTCCTCATACCGCAGCACGGGACATAGCTTTGCAGACGATAAGTACAACCGTTTCAGACAGAAGAGCGGCCAATGCGGCGATCTGACTTTAAGTCGATTCGATAACAAATGACGAAAACGGACGGATTTCTCAGGTTTTTACTACATATGAACACTTTTCACATTCTCCCTTGCAACTCGGCTGCTAATCCTCCTTTCATGCAGAATCTTAAGGTCCTAGCTCATGTCCAAGGCACCAAAGCTAGCTAAAAAGTCAATAATCGATACCTAAAACTTTAAATGTACTACTTCTTACTAGCTATTACATCAACTTAGAAGTTTCATTTGTGTTTTACTATGGTGCTTTTAGTGTCTCCTCATACCGCAGCACGCGACATAGCTTTGCAGACGATAAGTACAACCGTTTCAGGGAGAAGAGCGTCCAATGTGACGATCTGGCTTTAAGTCGATTCGATAACAAATGACGAAAACGGACGGATTTCTCAGGTTTTTACTACATATGAACACTTTTCACATTCTCCCGTGCAACTCGGCTGCTAGTCCTCCTTTCACGCAGAATCTTAAGGTCCTAGCTCATGTCCAAGGCACCAAAGCCAGCTAAAAAATCAATAATCGATACCTAAAACTTGAATCGTACTACTTCTTACTGGCTATTACATCTACTTAGAGGCTTCATCTTTGTTCTACTATGGTGCTTTTAGTGTCTCCACATACCGCAGCACGCGACATAGCTTTGCAGACGATAAGTACGACCGGACCGTTTCAGAGAGAAGAGCGGCCAATGTGACGATCTGGCTTTAAGTCGATTCGATAACAAATGACGAAAACGGACAGATTTCTCAGGTTTTTACTACATATGAACACTTTTCACATTCTCCCGTGAAACTCGGCTGCTAGTCCTCCTTTCATGCAGAATCTTAAGGTCCTAGCTCATGTCCAAGGCACCAAAGCCAGCTAAAAAGTCAATAATCGATACCTAAAACTTGAATTATACTACTTCTTACTTGCTATTACATCAACTTAGAAGCTTCATCTGTGTCCTACTATGGTGCTTTTAGTTTCTCCGAATACCGCAGCACGCGACATAGCTTTGCAGACGATAAGTACAACCGTTTCAGACAGAAGAGCGGCCAATATGACGATCTGGCTTTGAGTCGATTCGATAACAAATGACGAAAACGGACGGATTTCTCAGGTTTTTGATACATATGAACACTTTTCACATTCTCCCGTGCAACTCGGCTGCTAGTCCTCCTTTCATGCAGAATCTTAAGGTCCTAGCTCATGTTTAAGGCACCAAAGCCAGCTAAAAAGTCAATAATCTATACCTAAAACTTGAATTGTACTACTTCTTACTGGCTATTACATCAACTTAAAAGCTTCATCTGTGTTCTACTATGGTGCTTTTAGTGTCTCCGCATACCGCAACACGCGACATATCTTTGCAGACGATAAGGACAACCGTTTCAGAGAGAAGAGCGGCCAATGTGACGATCTGGCTTTGTGTCGATTCTTTAACAAAAGACCAAAACGGACGGATTTCTCAGGTTTTTACTACATATGAACTCTTTTCACATTCTCCCATCTAACTCGGCTGCTAGTCCTCCTGTCATGCAGAATCTTAAGGTCCTAGCTCATGTCAAAGGCACCAAAGCCAGCTAAAATGTCAATAATCGATACCTAAAACGTGAATTGTACTACTTCTTACTGGCTATTACATCAACTTAGAAGCTTCATGTGTGTTCTACTATGGTGCTTTTAGTGTCTCCGCATACCGCAGCACGCGACATAGCTTTGCAGACGATAAGTACAACCGTTTCAGAGAGAAGAGCGGCCAATATGACGATCTGGCTTTAAGTCGATTCGAAAACAAATGACGAAAGCGGACGGATTTCTCAGGTTTTTACTACATATGAACACTTTTCACATTCTCCCATGCAACTCGGCTGCTAGTCCTCCTTTCATGCAGAGTCTTACGGTCCTAGCTCATGTCCAAGGCACCAAAGCCAGCTAAAAGGTCAATAATCGATAACTAAAACTTGTATTGTACTACTTCTTACTGGCTATTACATCAACTTAGAAGGTTCATCTGTGTATTACTATGGTGCTTTTAGTGTCTCCGGATACCGCAACACGCGACATAGCTTAGCAGACGATAAGTACAACCGTTTCAGACAGAAGAGCGGCCAATACGGCGATCTGACTTTAACTCGATTCGATAACAAAAGACGAAAACGGACGGATTTCTCAGGTTTTTACTACATATGAACACTTTTCACATTCTCCCGTGCAACTCGGCTGCTAATCCTCCTTTCATGCAGAATCTTAAGGTCCTAGCTCATGTCCAAGGCACCAAATCCAGCTAAAAAGTCAATAATCGATACCTAAAACTTTAATTGTACTACTTCTTACTGGCTATTACATCAACTTAGAAGTTTCATCTGTGTTCTACTATGGTGCTTTTAGTGTCTCCTCATACCGCAGCACGCGACATAGCTTTGCAGACGATAAGTACAACCGTTTCAGACAGAAGAGCGGCCAATGTGACGATCTGGCTTTAAGTCGATTCGATAACAAATGACGAAAACGGACGGATTTCTCAGGTTTTTACTACATATGAACACTTTCACATTCTCTCATGCAACGCGGCTGCTAGTCCTTCTTTCATGTAGAATCTTACGGTCCTAGCTCATGTCCAAGGCACCAAAGCCAGCTAAAAAGTCAATAATCGATAACTAAAACTTGTATTGTACTACTTCTTACTGGCTATTACATCAACTTAGAAGGTTCATCTGTGTATTACTATGGTGCTTTTAGTGTCTCCGGATACCGCAACACGCGACATAGCTTAGCAGACGATAAGTACAACCGTTTCAGACAGAAGAGCGTCCAATGCGGCGATCTGACTTTAAGTCGATTCGATAACAAATGACGAAAACGGACGGATTTCTCAGGTTTTTACTACATATGAACACTTTTCAAAATCTCCCGTGAAACTCGGCTGCTAATCCTCCTTTCATGCAGAATCTTAAGGTCCTAGCTCATGTCCAAGGCACCAAAGCCAGCTAAAAAGTCAATAATCGATACCTAAAACTTTAATTGTACTACTTCTTACTGGCTATTACATCAACTTAGAAGTTTCATCTGTGTTCTACTATGGTGCTTTTAGTGTCTCCTCATACCGCAGCACGCGACATAGCTTTGCAGACGATAAGTACAACCGTTTCAGGGAGAAGAGCGTCCAATGTGACGATCTGGCTTTAAGTCGATTCGATAACAAATGACGAAAACGGACGGATTTCTCAGGTTTTTACTACATATGAACACTTTTCACATTCTCCCGTGCAACTCGGCTGCTAGTCCTCCTTTCACGCAGAATCTTAAGGTCCTAGCTCATGTCCAAGGCACCAAAGCGAGCTAAAAATTCAATAATCGATACCTAAAACTTGAATTGTACTACTTCTTACTGGCTATTACATCAACTTAGAGGCTTCATCTGTGTTCTACTATGGTGATTTTGGCGTCTCCGCATTCCGCAGCACGCGATATAGCTTTGCACACGATAAATGTAACCGTTTCAAAGAGAAGAGCGGCCAATGTGTCCATCTGACATTGTCGATTCGATAGCAAATGACGAAAACAGGCAGATTTCTTAGGTTTTTACTACATTTGAACACATTTCACATATTCCCGTGCAACGAGGCTGCTAGTCCTCACTTCATGCAAAATCTTAAGGTCCTAGCACATGTCCAAGGCACCAAAGCCGGCTACAAAGTCAAAAATCGTTAACTAAAACTGGAATTGTACTGCTTCTTATTGGCTATTACATCAACTTAGAAGCGTCGTCTGTGGTCTACTATGGTGCTTTTAGTGTCTCCGCATTCCGCAGCACGCGACAGAGCTTTGCACACGATAAATGTAACCGTTTCAGAGAGAAGAGCGGCCAATGTGACGATCTGACATTAAGTCGAATCGATAGCAAATGACGAAAACGGGCGGATTTCTTAGGTTTTTATTACGTACGAACACTTTTCACATTCTCACGTGCAACGTGGCTGCTAGTCCTCGATTCATGAAAAATATTAATGGCCTAGCACATGTCCAAGGCACCAAAGCCGACTAAAAAGTCAAAAATCGATAACTAAACTTGAGTTGTACTGCTTCTTACTGACTATCACATCAACTTAGAATCTTCTTCTGTGTTCTACTATGGTGCTTTTAGCGTCTCCGCATTCCGCAGCAAGCGATATAGCTTTGCACACGATAAATGTAACCGTTTGAGAGAGAAGAGCAGCCAATGTGACGATCTGACATTAAATCGATTCGATAGCAAATGACGAAAACGGGCAGATTTCTTAGGTTTTTACAATATAAGAACACATGTCACACTCTCCCGTGCAACGTGGCTGCTAGTCGTCCCTTCATGCAAAATCTTAAGGTCCTAGCTCATGTACAAGGCATCAAAGCCGGCTAAAAAGTCAAAAACCGATAACTAAACTTGAATTGTACTGGTTCTTACTGGCTATTACATCAACTTAGAAGCTTCTTCTCTGTTCTACTATGGTGCTTTTAGTGTCTCCGCATTCCGCAGCACGCGACATAGCTTTGCACACGATCAATGTAACCGTTTCTGTGAGAAGAGCGGCCTATGTGACGATCTGGCTTTAAGTCGATTCGATAGCAAATGACGAAAACGGGCGGATTGCTTAGGTTTTTAGTACATATGAACACTTTTCACATTCTCCAGTGCAACGTGGCTGCTAATCCTCCATTCGTAGAAATTCTTAAGGTCCTACCTCATGTCCAAGGCATCAAAGCCGACTAAAAAGTCAATAATCGATAGCTAAAACTATTATTTTACTGCTTCTTACTGCCTATTACGTTAACTTAGAAGCGTCTTCTGTGTTCTACTGTGCTGCTTTTAGTTTCTCCGCATTCCACAGCACGTGACATAGCGTTGCACACGATAAATGTAACCGTTTCAGAGAGAAGATCGGTCAACGTGACCATATGACATTGAGTCGATTCGATAGCAAATGACGAAAACGGGCGGATTTCTTGGGTTTTTACTACATATGAACACTTTTCACATTCTCCCGTGCAACGTGGCTGCTAGACCTCCCTTCATGCCAAATCGTAAGGTCGTAGCTGATGTTCAAGGCACCAAAGCCGGCTAAGAAGTCAATAATCGATAACTAAACATTAATTGTACTGTTTCTTACTGGTTAATTACATCAACTTACAAGCTTCTTCTGTGTTCTGCTATGCTGCAATTAGTGCTTCTGCATACCGCAGCACGCAACGTAAGTTTGCAGACGATAAATTCTATCGTTTCAGAGAGAAAAGCGGCCATTGTGGCGATCTGACATTTCGTCGATTCGATAGCAGATGCCGAAAACGGGCGGATTTCTTAAGTTTTTACTACATATGATCAGTTTTCACATATTCTCGTGTAACGTTTCTCCCAGACCTCGTTTCATGCGAAATCGTAACGTCGTCAGTCATGTCCCTGGCGCCAAAGGCGGCTAATAAGTCAATAATCGATAGCAAAAACTTGAATTGTACTGCTTCTTACTGGCCGATTACATCAACTTAGAGCCGGCCGCGGTGGTCTAGAAGTTCAGGGGTTCAGTCCGGAACCGCTGGACTGCTACGCTCGCAGGTTCGAATCCTGCCTCGGGCATGGTTGTGTTTGATGTCCTGAGGTTAGTTAGGTTTAAGAAGTTCTACGCTCTAGGGGACTGATGACAACAGATGTTAAGTCCCATAGTGCTCAGAGCCATTTGAACCAATAACTTAGAAGCTTCTTCTGTGTTCTATGGTGTTGCTATTAGTGCCTCCGCATGCCGCAGCCCGCGACATAAGTTTCCAGACGATAAATGTAACTGTTTTATAGAGAAAAGCGTCCAATGTGACGATCTGTCGTTACGTCGATTCGACGGCAATTGACGAAAACGGGACGATTTCTTAGGTTTTTACAACACATGAACACTTTTCCAATTCTCTCGTGTAACGTGTCTTCCAGACTTCGTTTCATGCCAAATCTTAAGGTCGTCGGACATGTCTGAGGCACCAAAGCCGGATAATAAGTCAATAATCGATTACTAAAACTTGAATTTTACTGCTTCTTACTGGCTGATTACATCAACCTATAAGCTTCTTCTGTGTTTTACTGTGTTGCTATTAGTGCCTCCGCATACCCCAGCACACAACATAAGTTTGCAGACGATGAAGGTAACCGCTTCACAGAGAAATTTCAAATTCTGTGTCTGTGTCTATTGCCTGATCATATTGTTAAAAGCAGGTTGCTCTAAATGCCCAGTAGATCTGATTCCCTTGATACCCATTCAAAACAAACTCGGAATGGGAAAGACCAAGCTCTGCTTGTACTTATAGCCTGGGAAGTTGACATATCTTAGACAGTAAAATATGATGGTTAAAGATGTCCACTGAGTATTCCCATATACACTGAAGTTAGCTTTGAACAACAAATTATTAATTGACCACCAACTCTTGACTCAATAGCTACTAAGATCTTTCACTGGTGAAGGAGGTGACGACGTTGTTATGTCTATTAGAGGCTTCTGTAGTTTGCTGAAAATGATGTGATATAATTGTGCCTTGTGATTTTCTGTGGAGTTCCAGAGTAAGTTCTATACTGGTGCAGGACATTCATTCCTGCTGTTCTCATTCGAGGCAATCCTGGATTCTGAATCTCAAGCACCAGAGGATTATAAACAGCAATGCAACCTCTGTCTTCCTGGCTGTGCACTATTTCAAAGTGCTCTGGTTGTCAGTCTCTTCTCATTGTGCAGTGCTTATAGATTATTGTAAATGGATTATCTGTAATATTTAGAACATCTCATTCTAAACTTTCTAAAGAACGAGACTTTTCTGTCAAGACCACTTTTTGTGTGAGGTGATAAATACCAGGAATTTTGTTGCATTTTGAGAACCTAATGGTGACCGACATTAGTGTCTGTGTAAATTAATGGAACTGGATTTTTCCTCAGGTCGGCAGTTTTCCGAAGGTCGGCGTTTTTCCTGAGGTCGTCGTTTTTCCCAAGGTCGGCGTTTTTCCCCGAGGTCGGCGTTTTTCCCCGAGGTCGGCGTTTTTTCCCAATGGCGGTGTTTTTCCCCGACGTCGGCGTTTTTCCACGATGACGGTGTTTTTCGCCAAGGTCGGTGTTTTACCCCGAGGCCGGCGTTTTTCCCTGAGGTCGGCGTATTTTCCCAACAGCGGCGTTTTTCTCCGATGTCGGCGTTTTTCCACGATGTCGTCGTTTTTCCCCGAGGTCGGCGTTTTTCCCCGAGGTCGGCGTTTTTTCCCGAGGTCTGCGTTTTTGCCCCGAGGTCGGATTAGACAATTTTTTCCCAAGGTCTAGAAATCTATCGATATATTGAAAATCCAAAGTATTTTCATGTATGTACACTATACTGATATGTCATGTCATCTTGAAACATATATCCGACCACTAGATAACGGTATTTATCAAGATAGCGATATATTTCGTTATATCTATTTATTTCGAGAATCGTTTTCTTAGGGGTACAGATTTATTTCCAGACGTCCATACATTTCCCATTATCGATTCAATTCGATATATCGACTTACGTAGATGCGCACATTATATCATGATGTCGATTTATTTCGAGATATCTATCTATATTGAGGAGTCTATTTATTTCGAGGTATCGATTGATTTCGAGTATCCGTTTATATGAGATATCGATTTATTTTGATACACCGACACAATTCAGGTTCTCTATATATTTCGAGGTATAGACATATTTCCAAGTATTGGTGTACTTCAGATATCGATTCTTTTCGAGATATCGATATATTTCAAGATACCTCTATATCTCAAGTAATCCATAAATTTCTAGATATCGCTATTTTTAGAGATATCTTTATATTACTAGGTACCAATATATTTCAGGAAATCGATATATTCCTATACCTCGATTTATCTCGATATGTCGACTAGCTTCGAGATTTCGATCTAATTGTAAGTAGAAATGTGTCCAGATGTCGATATATTTCGGGATATCGACTCATTTCGATGTAGCGGTTTCTCGGAGGTGTCGATTTATTTCGAGGTTTCGATTTATTTCGCGGTGTCGATTTATTTCGAGGTAGCGATTTATTTCGAGGTGGCGATTTATTTCGAGGTGTGGATTTATTTCGAGGTGTCGATGTATTTCTTGGTGACGATATATTTCGATGTTACTTGTCGACTGCATCAGCTTAGAACCTTTTTCATACAGAGTGGTGCGACTGCATACCTCAGCAGGCGACATTGATATCCAGACGATGAATTTTACCGTTTCCGAGAGAAAAGCGTGCGATGTGACGAATTGGCACTACTTCATTATGAAAACAAATGACGAAAACGTGAGGTTTTCTTCGGTTTTTCTGCCACTGCTGCCAACTTTCAGCCCACCCCCTCCTCCACTTCCCCAGTCGTGGCGATCAGCTGGTGTGATGGAAATGGACACAGGAAAGTAATAACGTTCCATGAAATCCCATTCTAGGGACGTTCAAGGGTAAATGTTCCAGACGGTTTATTTGCATTAAGACACGCATACTGGACATCTACAATGTCACATCTGCCAGATCGTTTCTATTGTCAACAGTGGAAAACAAAACAGCGTACTGAAGAAGCCATAGTGAGACACGGTTTTTGGTAGACGAAATAATAGGAATACTCTAGCCACTGATAATGATGATCTAATGAGAATTCTGTTATTGTTTTGAAAGATGCATTTAAATATCGATTCAACGTAGATCCAAATTATTTTGAGAATTATAATTGCGGTATTATGAATCTACATTGGAGATTTTGTAATGCAAAACATTTCGATCTGAGAATACTTTACGTGATAGTACGGTATTGACCTTGTGTGTCATTAGGGTAAAGTTAATTTGCCGCCATTAACACAAAATTTATCCGCCATTAACGTAAAATCTATTTTTCAGCGTACTGCAATAAGGACTCACTTCAGATGATTGGACAATTAAAGAGAACTCAAACCGTTATTTTAATAGTATTCGTAGGACCAATGCAGCATTTACCGTAGACAGTCCCTGAGCCTAGACTGTCAGTTTTATGTAGGGAGTACTACTTTAAAAAAGCACTCCGTGTTCAGGTCACAAGTGGCCAATCAGGACCATCCGACCGCCACGTCATTCTCACTGAGGGTGGAGGAGGAGCTCGCTCTCCCACTCGTTGTGGTAGTTTCCTTTGACTGGAGCCGCTACTATTCGGACGAGTAGTTCCTCAATTGGCATCGGAAGGCTGAGTGCAACCCGAAAAATGCCAACAGCGCATAGCGGCCCCGATGGTCACCCATCCAAGTGCCGACCAAGCCCGGAAGTGCTAAACTTCAGTTATCTGACGGAACCGGTGTATCCACTGCGGCAAGGCCATTGCCCCTACCACTTTTACATGATGTTTTTGATCGTAGTTCAGGTCAGATGGCTGGAAAGAATGGACGTTTACCATGTTATGCACATTTATATTTTCACTACGTCGACACAGCTGGTCCAATTACGACCACAGGTGATGGTAGCCATAATGATCGTGCCAAGCATCCTGTGTACATTAGTTACACCCTAGTGTGTGGGCATCACAGCATTCGTGACATTTAAGTTTGTTACTTCTTTGCTACAATATTCGCAATAAATTTTGCAGACAGTATCCGCATATGACGCTCAATGTACCTACAAAATTATATCATTGTACGACACATGTTTCAGGAGATACGTCATAAAAACTCAGGACAAGGCCAGACGCTGCATAGTACGGACGTGGACGCACAGCTGTAAATAAATGCCTGGTCAACACCAAGCTTTTCCGCTAGTCATCTATAAAGATAAAAAATCCCCAATATTGTCTACCAGCGTATTTTTGAAAAACCTTTATTTTGTCATCCATTTTTTCCTGAAAAAATCGTAAAAGCCGTGCATCATTGTGTTTTCAAAAATCGTTTCTTATTGTCATCTCTTTTTATGTATTTTAAACCATCTATCGCTTGTGTAACCTGTGGCTACAAGTCCATTCCGTTTATGGGGTAATCGAAATAATAAACAACGGAAAATGTGTGGGTCAATTTCTTCCTCATTTTTCGGAACTTCTGATAATAGTAAATCGTTGGCTCTTTGAGGGTGTGATAGGTACATACAAGAGATTAGTGTAAGATTAGAATTTGTGTTAGATACAGTGCCAGGAGGTTCTGTTTCTATTTGGCTAGCTTCAGAGTACTTCACCATCTACTAAGTGATGCGTTTCATTGTGAATGGTGTGTTCTGTGCTAGGTTTTCCCCTTTACTGCACAATGCTGTTCCTTCGATGCTATTAAAACCAGGATGTTATCAAAATATATGCACAGTGGCAGACTGGAGTCTGCATAAATATTTCCAGTGGTGGGGAGGGGGAAAGGCGCGTTGGGGCTGGAGTGCATGATTCTGAAACTGGCACTCTATCTACAAATCAGCTGGTCAGTTACGAGGTGCATCAAGCTACAAGACCCTAACTCTATAAGCGCTACAACTGGTCAAAGCTAAGGTTTAGCAGTATTGTGGAGAATTCTTATCTGGAAGAGTATGAGTATACTGTAACGAATAAAAACTCTTTACTCCAGATTCCAGGGAGGGTTGGGGGCGATGGGTGAAAGTGCCCTTTTGCCTATCCTCCCCTCCCCACCTCCTCCCCTCCCCCTCCCCTCCCCCTCCCCTCCCCCTCCCCTCCCCCTCCCCTCCGTCTCCCCTCCCCCTCCCCTCCTCCTCGCGGACGCCAATGGCTGGCCCGTTCATTTTGAGAACATCAGAGCTGCAGTAACCTTACTGAGAAACTGTTCTTCATGTCCTTGTCTGTCAATCTTACCACTCAGAACACCAGTGGGAATGTTGGTTACCGCTGAAACAACTGGTTTTCGGCTGTTATCAGTTTCCCAGACTCACTTTAAGCTAATTGTTAAAACCTGTCACAATACCAGTTTTTGTAATAACCGATTTTCAGTCTTTTATTTACATTATTTCCTCTAGTAAACGTAGAAATCAAACAAAGATTAAAAAAATTTTACTTTCTCAGTTTCTTGATAAATGGAATCAAAATGTCAAATTAAATACCTATATGATGACCTGCAGCCGTTCAGAACGAAATTAGAATTATATTAATACCGTCAGCTGCTCACGTGTGTCGATATATATCAACGGGGACAGGTGACAATGTGTGCAAGTCTGGGACTCGAACCCGGGATCTCCTGCTTACATGGCAGGCGCTCTGCCCATCTGAGCCACCGAGGGCACAGACGATTGTGTGACTGCAGGTACTATCTCGCGCACGCCTCCCGCGAGACTCACATTCTCACCTTGCATGTCCACACACTACATTCGTAGTGTCCCACACCAACACACTCATTACTCGTGGAACACATTCGTACCAAGTCCCGTAACAGTTCCGGGAATACGTGTACATCTTCACAGAAGAAGGTCATGGCTGGTATTGCCAGAACCATATACTTATATGGATATGGACATGTCTTCCACGAGGAATGAGTGTGTTGGAGGGGGACTCTACGACTGTAGTGTATGGACATTCAAGGTGAGAATGTGAGTCTCTCAAGATGCGTGCGCGAGATAGTCCCTGCAGTCGAACCATACACTGTGTCCTCGGTGCCTCAGATGGATAGAGCGTCTGTCATTTTAGCAAGAGATCCCGGGTTCGAGTCCCGGTCGCGGCACATATTTTCACTTGTCCACGTTGATATTTATTAACGCCCGCGAGCACTGACTGTATTAATATAATTCTAATTTCTTTAAATTAAATAGTCAAATGTGTCCGATCTTCGCTTCTGGCGAGTGCTCCTATACTACAGAAAACTGCCAGTATTATCCTACTGATTTTAGTTTTTAGAAGCTCTGCTCAAAAATTATATTGTAATCGGTTATCACAGCAGTATGCGGGCATTACGTATAGTCCAGCGATATAGAGTGAAAACTGCGGCAGGAGAACTCTCTTTTTCGTTTTAATTTCTCCGTTTTTAAGGGCTAAAAGCAGATAACGGCATACTACGTAGACACAGGCAGCAGATCAGGCACTTTCTATTTTTATCCCGAACTATGAATGATTTGTAAAATTTTAACTTTTTTCCTTGTATGATGTCGCAAGTGACCAAATCGACCATTGTGCTTCACTCGTACTGCATATCGTAAAATACTTCCAGGCTTCCAGATGGTGCCATTCTGTGTTACAACTGACGTTCGACAACAGCGAGAAACTGCGTCCATTCTCGCGCACTGCTTGTATAACAGGCACAGTATTGTCTCGGCAATGTTGGACCAATTCACTTGTTGCTCGTTTCTATCAGCAGTGTTATTAAAGTGGCATACATCACTTTTCCCATTTTTTCTGTAATAACGCAGTATCTCAGAGCTATGGCAATCTTACGAATAAAAATTACTCGTCTTTTTTAAAAAAGGTTTATTTGAAAACTAAAAATTTTACTACGACAACTGTGGCTAATTGGTATATCTGTTTTTACGTGGTTATCAGGAAAATATAAAAAGATACTTGTTATAACCGAGAGCAAACAAATACCGAAAGACATCGGTTATTCAGAACTAAAATACCCATGTCGTTTTAACTGATCGGTTTTTCTATCTCTAAACTGCAGTGTGGCCACAGAAAAGTGTGTCGTTCCATCAATGTACATAGCAACGTTGAGATATGTATGTGTTTATGCGCAATATCGGCAAATGGAAACACGAAGAGGTAATAAGCACATGAGCGATAGAATTTATTTCACAGTCAGAAAAGTCGAGTGACAGACAAGACTGAATCACTGTAATAGAAATTATATGGAAAGCTGTGTAAAGGAAAATTTCCAGTTCTTTCGTGGATTCCAAAATTGAAGCAAATTCCGGGACATCAAGGTGACATAGTCTTATACGGATAGTATTCCATGACTAACGTAATTGGCCCACATACTGTACTGGTATACGGATAATATTACACGACTAACGTAATTTACCTGAAATAATTTACAAACATGTTACTGTAACATTCGCTACTACTCATTACGCTAATTGACCTTCAGCCATTAAGCGCAAGCGCAGATCTCAGTTATGATACGTGCGCCATCCAAAAATTTATCAAGGTGGTAACTCAACACAACTACAAACGATCATTGTGTGTAAAATAAATAGAACACCTCATAAGAAGAACATGACGGGTTTGAATCATTCCCACCGCAAAGGATGAAAAATTCAGGCTCGCACACAAGACAACTTGATAACTAACCAGAAATTCAGATTAGTTGTAGCTTCGGTGACAATCGCCTTTTTTTACATTTTCCCCGTAAACTAGGTAATTATGAAACGTAAGCAACTACTATAAAATATCTGCGGCAACGGCGTTGCCGCGGAGGTTGCATCGGTTCACGTGAGATCACCGAAGTTACGTGCGTTGTCGGGCGTTGAAGGCACTTGGATGGGTGATCATCCAGGCCGCCATGCACTCTTGCCATTTCTCGGGGTGCACTCAGCCTCATGATGTCAATCGAGGAGCTACTCGACCGAATAGTAACGGCTCCGGTCAAAGAATACCAACATAACGACTGGGAGAGCAGTGTGCTGACCCCCGCCCCTCCTGTTCGCATCCTCCACGGATGATGACACGGCGGTCGGATGGTCCCGTCCAGTAGGCCACTCGTGGCCTGAAGACGGAGTGCTTACAAAGCAACTACTCTCCAGTGCATGGCCGTACTACTGAGACCTTGATGCCTGGCATCAACAACAGATGGCAGCACAAGAGGTTGGCTTACGCCTACTGCCGAATTTTGCGATCTGTCGTAAGCCTGCGTAAGCACGTAGGGCCTTCCGTCTTAAGTGCAAGCATATCCATTGCGTTTTCTGTCACGCGACTTGAGTGGAATGTTTCATTATTTCTGAAATTTTATAGAAATATTTTTCGTTGTATATCCTCTTATCGGTACTGAATTTACTGTAAAATTATTTGCTCACTTTTCGGAACTTCCGTTCATAGTAAATCGATACTATTTGAAGCCGTGGTAGACACGAGTCTAGTGTGCTTCACCTTCAGCACCTTCTGTGTCAGTCTCGGTTAATATGTCGCTGATTTCACAACGAACAGTTCGTTGTCTACTGAGTATACTGTTTGTTGCACGACACTATCCCTCCCACGCTGCTAAATGTAGGTCGTCGGCAAAATATGACTGCAGTGGAACAAGGGCGTCTGCAGAAATTTCCCCAGGAGGTGGTGGTGGCATTGGTAGTGGTGTGTGTGTGTGTGTGTGTGTGTGTGTGTGTGTGTGTGTGTGTGTGTGTGTGGAGGCCATTACTATGAAATTCACACAGTCCAGACCGCCAAGGAAAATAAACCTTGAGATTTGGAAAGGGTGTTGATCTTATACCGCTTATACTGCATATTTCGAAATTCCACCTCTAAGGGGGAGACACAGGAAATGAAAGGATTTTTGAAACATGTAGCTATTAAGGTAATTTGTATCTGGTTTCTAGGTCAGAAATAAAGAAATATGTGTTCCAGTATTATTGGGAATTTAACCTCTATGAGGTGAAATAGTGGGTGAACATTTTATTTTGAGATAAATAATTATGGAAGAACTATGAAAGTATTTTTAAGGATACATCTACGAAAATTGGTATTTGACTTCGAAGTTACAAATAAGAAAATACGTGTTTCGGTGTTTTTAGAAGTTCAACCCCTAAGGGGATGAAATAGAGTGAGCTGCTGCGTTTCTGGCGCCAGTTTCCGTCGATCGTTGTTTCGATCTTTGAGTCGCGGCCCAGAGGACACTGCTCCCTAAGCGACTGTAGTAGTTCTCTGTGCGGCCCCACATCGGACTTACCGCGCTTACACTGGACACAGTTGCCAACAAATCGCCTGCCATCGCCATATAGGTTGGGCCAAAACATATGTTCCCGAACTCGGTTCAAGGTCTTGTAGAACCACAAATTGTCCCCTACCGCCGAATCGTGGAAATATCTGAGTGCCATGCTAACTCGTTCCTGTGGAATACAGACCTTCCCTTCACCACGGTTGTCTTCCCCTTTACACAAGACCCCCCCCACCCCACCCCCCGAAGACCTCGCCATCCGCCAACTGCTGCCGTATCGGTCCCCACCCGGGGTCCTCGGCCTTTTGCCGGCTAAGTCGCAGAAGAAGCCGAGTGTCTCGGAGAGAAGGAAATTCACCCCAAGATCCGGCTCCACGTGGCCCTTGCTTTCCCCAGACTCTGCCGCGAACATACGGCTGAGAGCGTAACCAATTCATTGTCTCTGCCACTAATATTCCGTACCTGGAGATAAGTCTTCTCATCTTAACTTCGGTATGATTTTTAGCGATCTTATTAATCAAAGTTTAATGGCTGGCACTGGCCAAGTAACTCACGGAGGCTCATTGGTTTCATTCCAGTTGTATTGCTCACCTGTCCTCCATATAAGGTTGTGTAGTTTATGTCTCAGAAAAGTGTCTGCCCTTGATGTGTGTTGTGTTAGAGATAATTGGCAGCGGTCGACGCTAGCATACTGGGAGCACAGCACCACGGGGGCAGAGAGATATTTAAGGCCATGTCCTCTCCTTTACATCTTGGGTTATGTTGTCACTTTTGCGTGATTCCATCTTTCCGGTGGAGAACTATAGCATCCAAAGTTCAATTGCATTGCCAAGTTGAGTATATTTCTATGTCATTCTCTGCCTCGTGGATCTCTTGTATTGATTTGAATCCTTGGTCTGCTCGCGTCTATCGCCCATTCATACGAAATTTTGAAGCAACCTTATTTTAAGGGTATTGTCACATAGTCATGTTCTAGTTGTAGTCATTCTAAGAATATTGTTGATTAATCAACTGAGTAACTAAATTAGAAGGTCCGTTTGGTCAAAATTAAAGGACCCCCTTAATTGTTTTAGTCATTTTATATATAGTTTTGTTTAGGAAAGTTGGCTAGCCGAACTTTAAATATCTGTATTCTTACGCTTAATCTGTTTCTCCCCTGATTGCAAGTAGTGAGAGTTCTGCTATGAATTTTATGGACATTTGTGCTATTTAAGTAAAGCTTTACCTAAGTATATTTACCTAGTCATATTCAAATTTCACGTTTTACAGGTCTCGTTCAGCTTAACGAAATTTATTTATTATTTGTCCAACTGATCTGGCCTTGTAAGGCAGTCTCCTCTATTATTGTGATTGTGATTTTATAATGTTTTTGATTGTAATAAAATATGTAGCAACTACAACGGATTACTATTGTGATTTTGGTGTGTCACTACCATACCCCATTTCATAGAGGATGAAATGTTTCATGAAATATATGAAAACCTGTTTTTGATACATTCAACCATTAAGGGGGGTGGAATATAGGATGCAATGTTTTATGAAAGTATTTCAGTGCGAAAGAATTTTTAAAGCGAAATCTATGAAAATTGTGTTATTGAAAAATACGTGTTTCACTGTTTTTGGAACTACAACCTCCAAGAAGGTGCAATAGTGGCACATGTTTCACTGACCCATAGCCTTCCACCCAACCTGCAAAGTATACGGACTTGCTGAAAGCATCGTTTAAGAAGAGATTGTTCGAAATTTCACTCCTAAGGGGGTGAAAAATGGGTTGAAAGTTTTTTTTAAATATTTCCCTATGTCCCTATTGAAGCTATAACTACAAAACTACGAAAATTGATATTTGGTGTCTCAGTCAGAAACAAAAAAGAAACAGGTTTTTAGCATTTTCCGAAATTCTTCCATTGGGGGATAAAATAATTAGTGAAGGTTTTTGAAAATAAATCATTATTAAAGAACTACTGAAGCATATTTAAAGCTACATCTATGAAAATAGGTATTTGACATCTCGGTTCGATGTAAAAAAAAGTGTGTTTCGTTACTTTTGGAAAATTAACTCACTAATAGAGTGAAATAAGGGATGAAAAGTTTTATGAAATATTTCACTATGAAAGCATTTTTAGAATTAAATGGATGAAGATTTGAATTTGGCTCCTCGGTTCTAAATAGAAGAATACGTGTTTAATTGTTGTTGAAAACCCAACCCCTAAAGGGTGTGAGATGTTTCAGAAAATGGTTCATTATGAAAGCATTAATAAATATATCTGACAATTCGTATTCGGCTAATCTTTTACAATTTTTAAAAACTACGTGTTTCAATGGTTTTGGAACTTCGAGCATAAGGGGATGAAAATTTTAATGAAATATTTATTGCGTTATATTAAAATATTTTAAATTTGCATCTATGAAAACCGGTATTTCACTTCTCAATTAGATATAAAGAAATATGCGTTAGGGAATGAAAGACTCTACGGAGATATCACCACAAAAATACAAACGGCTTGATTAACAAAAACCTTGGACTCCAGCTGTCAGTAGTGCTTTTTGGTCCTTCAGTAAAAGACCATGCTTCAATTGCCTTAAGTTTAGAAAGTTTAGAAAGTGTTGCAGTTTATAAAAGACATAAAAAAACGATTAAAGAAAAAAAATTCTTTGCAGACCATGAAAGGTCTACGCAAGTAAAGAAGCGAATTATAAGCTAGCTCTTTATGCAAATGAGTTGGTCAGTTTAAGTTCCGAGACATGTCATGCAGCAGGAACGGAATCCTATAGTTGCTACGATTGGCTAAAGGAAAAGTTTTGCAAAATCACGCCAAATCACTTCTGCAAGTGGCTGAGAATCTCGTAATGAATAAAAATTCTGTACTGAGAATTTGAAGGTGGGAGATGCAAGATTCCCCCCCCCCCCCCCCTTCCCCCTCCTCACAATGCTATCCTTCTTTCCCTACAGCAAAATAAATAATTAAATAAATAAATAAAACTAGAGAAATTTCTACTGTGAAACTATTTGCATACAAGAGAACGGCCCTTGAAATTTAACGCTTCAAAGTTTTAAGCCCTGCTCATTCCGGATATTGATTAGAAAGTGTTAATCCACATGTGAAACCTGAGTACATAATCCCTGTGACATTTGATCAACGGTGTTCCATAAGGACAGGTTCTCATTCAAAACGTTCGAAAATTCTATTTCTTTGTAGTTGCATTTTTAAAGGTGTACTTGTCTAGACTCTAGGAACGGAAAGTTTTTTTTTTTTAGTCCGTGCTTTACAAAAGTTTCTGCAGCCCATTGTTTGAAGCAGTGTCACGGCTGCCGTGAGCCGCGCGGGCTACCCGCCATGTCTCCAACGCCTTGTCACGGTTCGCGCGGCTCCCCCCGTTGGAGGTTCGAGTCCTCCCTCGGGCATGGCTGTGTATGTGTTGTCCTTAGCATAAGTTACTGTAAGTAGTGTGTAAACATATGGCTCTGAGCACTTTGGGACTTAACATCTGAGGTCATCAGTTTCCTAGAACTTAGAACGACTTAAACCTAACTAACCTGAGGACATCACACACATCCATGCTCGAGGCAGGATTTGAAGCTGCGACCGTAGCGGTCGCGTGGCTCCCGACTGAAGCGCCTAGAACCGCTGGGCCACATCGGCCGGTCTATCATGTATTCTAGAAGAGCTGCACGGTCGTCAGTGGCGCCTGTTCTTTCGAGAACAGTTACTATCTTCATATCTATGGTTAAACGTTACCCAGCCATTGACCTTCGTCTGTGCGAATGCGCATAGGTTGCTCGAACTCTTACGGGAATCGTCACCTTAGTGCGAGCCAGTAATGAGTGGATGGACAAGTACCTATTAAGTACATTACGTATGCGGATTGTGGACGGTTGGGGATGTAAGTCTCACGGGAAACGTGCGAGGGATAAATTCCTGCTGTCGTGCTGTTCATTTGTGTCCTCGATGGCTCAGATGGATTGAGCGTCTGCAATGTAAGCAGGAGATCCTGGGTTCGAGTCCCAGTAGGGGCACACATTTTCAGCTGTCCCCATCGAAGTATATCAACAACACCTGTCGGCAGTTGAGGGTTTCAATTAATTATCAGTTGTGAAGGTGATTCGATGAACCCTTTGCCAGGCACTTAAATGTGTTTTGCAGGGTATCCATATAGATGTAGATGAAAACTCGTCCCGTGTCGCACGTGCTCAAAACGATTCATACTGCAGAATGCATGCAAACATACTCACCGAAAATACGGACGAATATCAAGTGCAGGCTGCCGAGTGCTGCATATCCAGCTTAGACAGATCGGCTTTTCCTGCCAAGAAGAACAGGAAGTTGCTGTCTAGGAACAATCAGAGCTCGAGGAAGGGTTGATAAATACTTCTTGAATTGCAGACTAAAAGTAAATAACGAAAATACATTTTTGGTAAAAATTGGTCAAAACATAATCGTTTGCCCTCCGCATTGGATTAGCTGTTTTGAATATTGAAAATCTGACTTCAGATTCGTTTTCACTGACATTGAAAATATATATGTATCACTCAGTTCATGCAAGTCGAAGTAATAATGTAACTAAATGTTTTCCCTAAACTTTGAACACTTTTTTTTCGAGTAACGATTTTCTCAGAACGGCATGGAGCATAAATTAAAAGTGGTTCGATCTCTTAACTTCTACCTCTGACCCCTAAAAGTACACTTTTCTTAGGAGCTTATAGCTATAATATGACATTTGTTAATATTAACTAATTTTTGTGTAGGCATAAGGAGTGAAACAAACCCACAAAAATTGAACTCAAAGTTCGAATTAGCACTGTATTGTTAAATTTAAGGTTGTTTCATTGCGGTTAGGTATGCGCTCCCATAAATTTTATGTATTATCGACTGATGTAATCCATTTTCAATTTCAGAGAAATAATGTAGTATCAACTGATGTTACCCATTTTTGAATTCAGGTAACATCTGAGGTGCAACACTGCACGCACTCTGCGTACTCCAGTCTCGCAGGCCCTTGATCAAATCATAATTACCGGCGCCATTTTTTTATTGAAAATCTAAAATTAAGCTCATAGTATGATCACTCGTAATTCATAAACAGATCCTTCGAATGTATTTTCATTGTCTCAAAAAAAAATTTCAAATGTACCCTTTTTTGCTCATTTGTATGAGAACCTGGCCGTAACGCCGGAATATAGTCACAAGATTTTTTTTCAGAGACGCTGTACGTTCGCGAGAAGAATTTCGTTCTGCGCGTGTCGAAGGACATTCCTCAGATATTACTGTGTGTGTGCTACTCAGTCGTACCATTCGAGTGTACATCTTTGCATAGTTTTCCTTTCAAGATGTAAACAGTGCTCGGCTCAGTTGCTAACTGGCCAGAGAGTGGTTCCGAAGGTGGATGTGCGGTGCGTTCGGTCTGCTAGGACAACAGCAGACTGGCGTGGTGCGATGGCAGAAGCAGACACTGAGGGAGCTAGCTGCTGGGACGCCAGCGAACAATTTATGCCAAGTAAGACGAAGAGGACTATTCTAAAATTATGAGCCGTCTCAAAAGTGTTTATCATTAGTAAATCTTGAAGTTAAGACTGACAATAAGTCTACAATAACTGACAGTTTTGTCTAGAGAGAGAGATACAGGAAATCCCCCCACCCCCCTCAATGAAATTTTGGTTGTGATGACAGGCCGATTGGTAGTGTAGCCCGAGATCTAAGTTAGGTTGGAAGTGGGTAATTTGATTGAGAGTTGTTTACGCCAACGATTATGAATGCCGACTAAACGTTGTGCGAGCAGATTGCCCTGTAGCGTAGCCTAGTGTTTCCGTCCGCGCCACATTCAACATTCTTTCTCTAGCTGTGTACAAAAGTCTCACAACAGCCACGATAACTACGTTTCTGGTGGGGGGATGGTAGAGTCCACTATGTAACTTTCACTGCAAATTTTAGTAACCGCCGAAACTAACCGAAATAGAAGCGTAATTTTAACTATATTTCCTTTTATGGGAAAGAATGGTTCCCCTCTTTCGGCAGCAACTGTAATATGTAGGCGACTTATTAGTTTTTTTTAACTCTGAATCATGATCTCAATAGACGCAGTGCTTTTTTTACGTTACTTGATTTGTGGTCTATACTAAACAATGCAACGAATTGGTAAATTCTTTGAAGTTTCACGTGTGTTACATAGACGACGTCTGCAATGTTCGTAAGGCCAAGTTTGCATATATTCGGTGTCTGTTTTTTTGGCCATGTACTGTATAATTAAGGGGAGGAGGATTATGTTCAAGGAGCAGTGCAGTAGCAGTCTATGGAGAAATTGAGAATTTGGATCTTGCGAACGGCATGCTCGGGCTGTTCGTGCTATTCTGTTGACCACTGTGTAATTCGGACACAGTGATCATTGCCTCTCCCTAGTAACCAGGGGACTCGGGTGCTAATCCTGGTCTGGCACAAATTTTCAACAGTGCCCATTGACTAAAGTCTGTGCCCATTGTCAGCTAATATCATTGTTTCGGTGTTAAATTGTATTTTGTTCACGATACGTCGTTTAGCTTTTTCATGGATAACAGCTTTGAAGCGTACAGGTTATATTGATATTCGCTCGTCGTTACTCCAAGGCAACTATAGCGATTTATAAATACAGTTGTAGTTTGTATTAAGCCTACATACGTAATTGTGTCCTGTGTTTCTTTACCAAGAACTACTTCGTAAGTAATTCCCCTGTAGTGGTATTTTGTTTTAGTATTTTGTTTAAATATTTATAGACTGCAGGCTTGGATGAAATATGAAACACATGTCCGAAGTTCCTGTTGATACTGAGGATACTGTTTCATCCGTACTAGGGGCCAAAAAATTTCATCTAATACAGAAGGACACAATTTGTCTCGAGATTTAGCACTTTTTCGTAATAGAGGCCTTGCTTCGATACATTTTTCTCTAATTCTTGTTTGGATTTAATCTTAAAACACACTAACTCTTCCACCAGTTATTCGATATGTGGTTTCATTCCTTTCGTAGCCTAGAGTTCTTAAACGGTCGATAATATTAATAATTTCCTTTCTCAATTTTATTTTCTGTAAAATCTCCTGCTTATGGTTATTGCTAACATGTTTCATGTTCTCACTTTTATTATTTTTCTTTTTCTAGTTTTGTGACTGGTAGCCAAATTTTCTTTGAATCTTGTTTCTAATTCTGAAATAGTAACAGATGAAGGTCAAGAGAAGATTGCGATCTATTTGAGGAGAGTGGCTTGGAGATTTTTTATAATAGACGTACACAGGTCATGGGGATCCTTACCTATATAAATTTACTTCGAGTGTGATGTAGCCCATTCTCTTGTCATGATCTCGGCTGTATCGTAGCGCATTGTCTCGGTTAGGTTGGAGATTTTTCTTGAGAGTTGCCGAAGTCAACGAAAGTGATTACAAAGTAAAGACTGTGCTAACAGAACGATCTGTAGCGTAGTCCAACACGTTCTTTCTGTCCTTTTAAAGCCTCTTTGAATTAAAAATAACTAAAGCTGCAAGATACAATCACAAAAACTGTGTTACGTAATAGAGTAATCCCAGACTATTGTGGTGTAAGTTGTGTGCATACACCATTTTTTTTTCAATGAGTATACATTATTTTACTCATTTGCTGGGTTTCAGTTTTCCGCGTTTTCCGGCGAAAAACCTTTTCCTGTGAAGGGCCCATTAGCTTGTCGGTTATATTCGTGACTTTCTCGACGGTCAGTAATTTCGTGACAGTTCATCCACCGGCGTCATTGTTAACATCGAATGTAGATTTAAGTATTAGGAAGGCTAATATGAAGCTAATGTATGAGTGGGTCTAATAATTAATAAAAATAAGAATGCGGGTTAAGCTACTACAAACAGCCTAGTGAACGCATTGTTGTGGCCAAGATAGCCACGAATCCCATGCCTACCAAAGTGGTAAAAGAAGTCCGCAGACGATGAAGAAATTGATGGAATGTGTGATGAGATAAAAGAAATCATTCAGATAGTGATGGGAGATGAAAATTTAATATTAATGGGTGACTGGAATTCGACAGTAGGAAATCGAAGAAAAGGAAACGTAGTAGGTGAATATGGAATGGGGGTAAAAAATGAAAGAGGAAGCCGCCTGGTAGGTTTTTGCACAGAGCATAACTTAATCATAGCTAACACTTGGTTCAAGAATCATGGAAGAAGGTTGTATACGTGGAAGACACCTGGAGATACTGCAATATTTCAGATAGATTATATAATGGTAAGACAGATTTTTAGGAACCAGATTTTAAATTGTAAGACATTTCCATGGCCAATGTGGACTCTGATCCCAATATATTGATTATGAACTGTAGATTAAAACTGGAAAAAGGTGGGAATTTAAGGAGATGGGACCTGAAAGAACTGACAGAATTAGAAGTTGTAGAGTGTTTCAGGAAGAGCATTAGGGAACGATCTACAGGAATGGAGGGAAAGTAATACAGTGTGATGGAGGATCTGAGTGGTTTACTGTCAAGGGGGAGGGGGTTCCTCAGGGATCAGTGTTGGGGCCGCTCCAGTTCCTTATTTATATAAATGATATGCCCTCAAGTATTATGGGTAACTCTAAAATATTTCTGTTTGCTGATGACACTAGCTTGGTCGTAAAGGATGTTGTGTGCAACATTGACTCTGTTTCAAGTAGTGCAGTACATGACCTCAGTTCATGGCTTGTAGAAAATAAATTAACGTTAAATCACAGTAAGATTCAGTTTTTACAGTTTCTAACACACAATTCAACAAAACCTGACGTTTTAATCTCACAGCATGGGCATATGATTAGTGAAACTGAACGGTTCAAATTCCTAGGTGTTCAAATAAATAGTAAGATGTCGTGGAAAGCCCACGTTCAGGATCTTGTTCAAAGACTTAATACTGCCATTTTCACTATTCGAATGGTACCGAAAGTGAGTGATACTTCGACAAGTAAATTAGTCTACTTTGCTTATTTCCATTCACTTATGTCGTATGGTATTATGTTTTTGGGTAACTCTTCCCATTCTAGAAGGATATTTTTGGCTCAGAAACGGGAGGTTCGGGCAAAAAGTGGTGTGAGTTCACGATCCTCTTGTCGACCTCTGTTCAGGGAGTCTGGGTATTTTGACATTGGCCTCTCAATATGTATATTCCTTATTGTCGTTTCTTGTTACCAATATTAGTTTATTTCCAACAATAAGCAGCTTTCACTCGGTTAATACTCGGCAGAAATCAAACCTCCATTTGGATCGGACTTCCTTAACTCATGTGCAAAAATGTGTGCAGTATACTGCTGCATCAATTTTCAATAAGCTGCCACTCGAATTCAAAACTCTTAGCAGTAATCCACGCGCTTTCAAATCGAAACTGGAGTGTTTCCTCATGGGTCACTCCTTCTATTCTGTCGAGGAGTTAATTGAAAAATTAAGCTGATTCTCATTGTACTGCTGATAGCGTTTGCTTAAACTTATCCACTGATTTTCTCTCAGGTTCATGAATATGTATTTTTATCTGTTATTACTTTTATGTTGTAAGTTCATGTGTCGCCCTAACCGCCGTCTGCTTCACGTCTGCTGTGCAGCGAGCTACCTTAATTTAAGTATTAACTGTATTTATCTTACTTGTCACTTCTTCTTCCGTGTGTTTTTGCTTTTAGGAAGCTTTAATTGTCGAGTGCTAGTAATAGAGTTACATAGATTTCGTGTTTGTTTTGGATACAGTCAGAGAGAGTCCCTGTAGTCAGCCATAGTGCCAGTAGTGCTTGTGTTTGTTTTGAATACAGTCCAGAGACAGGTAGTGCTATTTTCATTGTTTTCTACAAGAAGTGGTTAGCAATCACAGTTTAGTCAGTAATCAGCCGCCTTTAGTGAATTAGCAGTCTAGTTAAATGTTGATTAAGTCTCTCCAGTAAATTGATTCCTTAGGATGGATAGGATGTGTGACTGCTGTGTACGGACGCAGGAGGAGCTGGCCACTCTTCGCGAACAGCTGAGCGTGTTGATGGCCGCGGTCAGCCGTCTTCAGGCTGCTGCCTCGGAGTGTAGCGGCAGTGGGGAGCCTGTTGCGTCGCATGGTGCATCCCAGGTGTTAGGTGCTTCACCCACTGTCCCTGCTGTCGAGACACCTTCGCGGGTACCAGACGCGGTTGGGCCACCCTCTCCCCAAGGGGAGTGGCGGGTTCAGCGGCGTGGAGGCTGGCCGTGTGGCATCGCCCGCTCTGCCTGTGAATGGACATGTGGCTGCTCCTTCAGCAAGGTCCGAGCAGGCACACGGGGGGAGGGCTTTATTAGTTACTGGGAGCTCCAACGTTAGGCGGGTGATGGAGCCCCTTAGGGATATAGCGGAAAGGTTGGGGAAGAAGGCCAGTGTTCACTCTGTCTGCTTGCCGGGGGGTCTCATCCGAGATGTGGAGGAGGCCCTACCGGCGGCGATAGAGAGCACTGGGTGCACCCGACTGCAAATTGTTGCTGATGTCTGCACCAATGACTCCTGCCGTCTGGCTTCAGAGGTCATCCTCAGTTCGTACAGGCGGTTGGCCGAGTTGGTGAACGCGGAAAGCCTCGCTCGCGGGGTGGAATGAGAGCTAACTATTTGTAGTATCGTTCCTAGAACCGATCGCGGTCCTCTGGTTTGGAGCCGAGTGGAAGGCTTAAACCAGAGGCTCAGACGATTCTGCGGAGAGCTGGGGTGCAAATTTCTCGACCTCCGCTATCGGGTGGAGAAATGCAGGGTCCCCCTGAATAGGTCAGGCGTGCACTGCACGCCGGAAGCGGCTACGAGGGTAGCGGAGTACGTGTGGAGTGCACATGGTTTTTTTTTAGGTTAGAGAATTCCCTCCCTAGGCCCGACAAGACGACTCCTGAGGCGCGGCAAGGCAGGAGTAGGCAAAATGCAACAGGGAATAACAATATTAATGTGCTAATAGTAAACTGTAGGAGCGTCTATAGAAAGGTGCCAGAACTGCTTTCATTAATAAACGGTCACAACGCCCATATAGTACTAGGGACAGAAAGTTGGCTGAAACCACAAGTAAACAGTAATGAAATCCTAAACTCTGATTGGAATGTATATCGCAGAGAAAGGCTAGACAGTGAAGGGGGATTCGTGTTTATAACGATAAGAAGTGCAATAGTATCGAAGGAAATTGACGGAGATTGTAATTGTGAAATGATTTGGGTGAAGGTCACGGTTAAAGCAGGCTCAGACATGGTAATTGGATGTCTCTATAGGCCCCCGGGCGCAGCAGCTGTTGTGGCTCAGCACCTGAAGAATAATTTCGAAAATATTTCGAGTAGATTTCCCCACCATGTTATAGTTCTGGGTGGAGATTTTAATTTGCCCGATAATGACTGGGAGGCTCAAACGTTCATAACGGGTGGCAGGGACAAAGAATCGAGTGAAATATTTTTAAGTGCTTTATTCGAAAACTATCTTGAGCAGTTAAACAAAAAACCGACTCGTGGCAATAACATATTAGACCTTCTGGTGACAAACAGACCCGAACTATTTGAATCAGTTAATGCAAAACAGGGAATCAGCGATCATAATGCGGTTACTTCGTCGATGATTTCAGCCGTAAATAGAAACATTAAAAAAGGTAGGAAGATTTTTGTGTTTAGCAAAAGTGACAAAAAGCAGATTACAGAGTACCTGACGGCTCAACACAAAATTTTGTCTCAAGTACAGATAGTGTTGAGGATCAGTGGACAAAGTTCAAACCACCGTACAATATGCGTTAGACGAGTATGTGCCAAGCAAGATCGTAAGAAATGGAAAAGAGCCACCGTGTTTCAACAACCGAGTTAGAAAACTGCTGCGGAAGCAAAAGGAACTTCACAGCAAACATAAACATAGCCAAAGCCTTGCAGACAAACAAAAATTACGCGAAGCGAAATGTAGTGTAAGGAGGGCTATGCGAGAGGCTTTCAATGAATTCGAAAGTAAAGTTCTATGTACTGACTTGGCAGAAAATCCTAAGAAATTTTGGTCCTATGTCAAAGCGGTAGGTGGATCAAAACAAAATGTCCAGACACTCTGTGACCAAAATGGTACTGAAACAGAGGATGACAGACTAAAGGCCGAAATACTAAATGTCTTCTTCCAAAGCTGTTTCACAGAGGAAGACTGCACTGTGCTTCCTTCTCTTGAAGTCGCACAGTTGACAAAATGGTAGATATCGAAATAGAAAACAGAGGGATAGAGAACAATTAAAATCGCTCAAAAGAGGAAAGGCCTCTGGTCCTGATGGCATACCAGTTCGATTTTACACAGAGTACACGAAGGAACTTGCCCCCCTTCTTGCAGCGGTGTACCGTAGGTCTCTAAAAGAGCGAAGCGTTCCAAAGGATTGGAAAAGGGCACAGGTCATCCCCGTTTTCAAGAAGGGACGTCGAACAGATGTGCATCTCTAACGTCGATCAGTTGTAGAATTTTGGAACACGTACTATGTTCGAGTATAATGTCTTTTTTGGAGACTAGAAATCTACTCTGTAGGAATCAGCATGGGTTTCGAAAAAGACTGTCGTGTGAAACCCAGCTCGCGCTATTCGCCCACGAGACTCAGAGGGCCTTAGACACTGGTTCACAGGTAGATGCCGTGTTTCTTGACTTCCGCAAGGCGTTTGACACAGTTCCCCACAGTCGTTTAATGAACAAAGTAAGAGCATACGGACTATCAGATCAATTGTGTGATTGGATTGAGGAGTTCCTAGATAACAGAACGCAGCATGTCATTCTCAATGGAGAAAAGTTTTCCGAAGTAAGAGTGATTTCAGGTGTGCCGCAGGGGAGTGTCATAGGACCGTTGCTATTCACAATATTCATAAATGACCTGGTGGATGACATCGGAAAGTCTCTGAGGCTTTTTGCAGATGATGTTGTGGTGTATCGAGAGGTTGCAACTATGGAAAATTGTACTGATATGCAGGAGGATCTGCAGCGAATTGACGCATGGTGCACGGAATGGCAATTGAATCTCAATGTAGACAAGTGTAAAGTGATGCGAATACATAGAGAGATAGGTCCCTTATCATTTAGCTACGAAATAGCAGGTCAGCAACTGGAAGCAGTTAATTCCATAAATTATCTGGGAGTACGCATTAGGAGTGATTTAAAATGGAATGATCATATAAAGTTGATCATCGGTAAAGCAGATGCCAGACTGAGATTCATTGGAAGAATCCTAAGGAAAGGCAATCCGACAACAAAGGAAGTAGGTTACAGTACGCTTGTTCGCCCACTGCTTGAATACTGCTCAGCAGTGTGGGATCCGCACCAGACAGGGTTGATTGAAGAGATAGAGTAGATCCAACGGAGAGCAGCGCGCTTCGTTGCAGGATCATTTAGTAATCACGAAAGCGTTACGGAGATGATAGATAAACTCCAGTGGAAGACTCTGCAGAAGAGAAGCTTCGTAGCTCGGTACGGGCTTTTGTTGAAGTTTCGAGAAATTTCCTTCACCGAAGAGTCAAGCAGTGTATTGCTCCCTCCTACGTATATCTCGCGAAGAGACCATGAGGATAAAATCAGAGAGATTAGAGCCCACACAGAAGCATACCGACAATCCTTCTTACCACGTACAATACGAGACTGGAATAGAAGGGAGAACCGATAGAGGTACTCAGGGTACCCTGCGCCACACACCGTCAGGTGGCTTGCGGAGTACGGATGTAGATGTAGATACTGACACGTTCCATGTCCTTGAAGATTTGCTCCTCAATTTGGGCCTACGGAACTTGACATGCGCAAAAAAAAGAGGGTAACAGAAGATATATTGATTTTAATTTGCGAAAGGAGAAAATACAAAAATGCAGTAAATTAAGCCGGCAAAAAGAAATGCAAACGTCTCAAAAATGAGATCGACAGGAAGTGCAAAATGGCTAAGCAGGGATATCTAGAGGACAAACGTAAGGATGTAGAGGCGCATACCACTAGGGGCAAGATAGTTACTGCCTACAGGAAAATTAAAGAGACCTTTAGACAAAAGAGATTCACTTGTATGCATATCAAGAACTCAAATGGAAACCCTGTTATCAGCAAAGAAGGGAATGCAGAATGGTGGAAGGTGGATATAGAGGATCTGTACAAGGGCAATGTACTTGAGGACAATATAATGGAAATGGAAGAGGATGTAGATGAAGATGAAATGGGAGATGACGTACTGCGTGAAGAGTTTGACAGAGCACTGAAACACCTTAGTCGAAACAAGGTTCCGGGAGTAGGCAACATTCCATTAGAACTACTGACAGCCTTGGGAGACCCAGCTCTGACAGAACGTTACCGTCTGACGAGCAAGATGCATGAGACAGCCGAAATACCGTCAGACTTCAAGAAGAATGAAATAATTCCAATTTCAGAGAAAGCAGGTGTTGACAGATGTGAAAATTACCGAACTATCAGTTTAATAAGTCACAGCTGCAAAATACTAATGCCATTTCTTTAGAGACGAATGGAAAAAAATGGTAGAAGCCGACCTCAGGGAATTTCAGTTTGGATTCCGTAGAAATACTATAACATGTGAGGCAATACTGACCCTACGACTTACCTTATAAAGTAGATTAAGGAAAGGAAAACCTACGTTTCTAGCATTTGTAGACTTAGAGAAATCTTTTCGCAATGTTGACTGGAATACTCTCTTTCAAATTTAGAAGGTGGCAGGGGTAAAATACAGGGAGCGAAAGGCAATTTACAATTTGTACAGAAAGCAGATGGCAGTTATAAGAGTCGAAGGATATGAAAGGGAAGCAGTGGTTGGGAAGGGAATGAGACAAAAAAAATGGCTCTGAGCACTATGGGACTCAACTGCTGTGGCCATCAGTCCCCTAGAACTTAGAACTACTTAAACCTAACTAAGCTAAGGACATCACACGCATCCATGCCCGAGGCAGGATTCGAACCTGCGACCGTAGCAGTCTCACAGTTCCGGACTGCACGCCTAGAACCGCGAGACCACCGCGGCCGGCGGGAATGAGACAGGGTTGTAGACTATCCCCAATGTTATTCAATCTGTTTATTGAGCAAGCAGTAAAGGAAATAAATGAAAAATTCTGAGTAGAAATTAAAATCCATGGATAAGAAACTAAAACCTTGAGGTCTGCCGATGACGTAATTCTGTCAGAGACAGCAAAGATTCTAGAAGAGTAGCTGAACAGAATGGAGTGTCCTGAAAGGATGATATAAGATCAGCATCAATAAAAGCAAAACGAGGATAATGGAATGTAGTCGAATTAAGGTGGGTGATAATGAGGGAATTAGATTTGGAAATGAGACATTTAAAGTAGTAAAGGAGTTTTGCTATTTAGGGAGCAAAATAACTGATGACGGTCGAAGTAAAGAGAATATAAAATGTAGACTGTCAATGGTAAGGAAAGTGTTTCTAAAGAAGAAAAATTTGTTAACATCGAGTATAGCTTTAGGTATCAGGAAGTCTTTTCTCAGAGTATTTGTATGGAGTGTAGCCGCGTATTGAAGTGAATAATGAACAATAAATAGTTTGGACAAGAAGAGAATAGAAGCTTTCGAAATGTGGTGCTACAGAAGAATGCTGAAGATTAGATGGGTAGATCACATAACTAATGTGGAGGTATTGAATAGGATACGGGAGAAGAGAACTTTGTGGCACAACTTGACTAGAAGATGGGGTCGGATGGTAGGACACGTTCTTAGGCATCAAGGGATCACCAGTTTAATATTGGAGGGCAGCGTGGAGGATACAAATCGAGGACGGAGACCAGGAGATGAATACACTAAGCAGATTCACAAGGATGTAGGTTGCAGTGGGTACTGGGAGATGAAGCTTCCACACGATACAGTAGCATGGAGAACTGCATCAAACCAGTCTCTGGACTGAAGACCACAACAACAACAACATTAAGGTATTTGTCTGGTGTGTAACCTCCAACAGAAGTGGGACAGACAAGAGGGTAAGATTATATTACATGTACTTTCCATTGAAATTAATCCATAATGGGGAGATACTCAATGGGAAAATGATATGCTAATTTACTTTCCACAGATCGCCAGTGGACTGATCATGAACGAGGAATGAAAATTTAGTCACACTTCTGATTGTACTCGTATTATTTGACCCCCCCCCCCCCTCTCTCTCTCTCTCTCTCTCTCTCTCTCTCTCTCTCTCTCTCTCTCTCTCTCTCTCTCTCTCTCTCTCACACACACACACAATTACCCACTCTCAATCGCGCGCGCTAGTTCTACTAAAAAATTCAATTCATTAATGGTGTCTGAAGAGATCGTTAGCAAGAAATCCTTTAGGCCCCTCGTAAACTGAAATCTGTCAGTAGTAAAGCTTTTTATGGCTGCCGGCAAGTTATTGAAAACATCGTTCTCTTTAATGATGGAGACTTTCTTCCACCAAAGTAATTAACTTACCAATTTTTGTGGAGATTATTCACGTTTCTAGTAATGACTTCATGAAATGAGAAGTTGATTTGGAAATATTCATTTGTTTTTAACACAATTTTCACGGGGAGAACGTATCTTCTATCTCCACCATGTTAAACTGATCTATTTATATGATCCTTATCCTAAGTCGTGTTATATTAACTTTAAAACACAAAACATTTTTACATGCATTTTCACTATTTTCCAACAAGCTGAAAATTTTTCATGAATAATATATTAATAGTGAAATTTTTAGAAAAATTTTGAAAGACAGGTTTTGCGGGCAAATTTAAAAATGAAAAGACGATAGTGTTCTTTATAATACAACTTCTCCATGGTTTTTAATTCCTACTCCGAAGTTTTCTTTTGTTTCCTTTACTGCTTGCTCAGCAAACAGATTGAATAACATCGGGGATAGGCTACAACCCTGTCTCACTCTCTTCCCAACCACTGCTTCCCTTTCATATCCCTCGACTCTTCATGCCCTCGAGTAAGAAAACTGACCGTTAGATTTCCATGGTTCTTGGATAAATGGTTTGAGAGGAAAGGTACAGTTAGTTAGAAAAGTTGTATTGCACTTAACGTCGTACATGCACTCATTTAAATTCATAGTTTCTTTCACTTTCCAGTAGTACGCATGCTGTACATAAACATAAAATTTGTTTCATGATATTTACTTTTTTAATTTTTTGCAAGTCTTCTAGAACTTCTCTCGAAAACTTTGTGGGTAGATCTTGGCATTTGTTTTGTTCAGAAACGTTATTACTCTAGCAAACAACTGACTACGAGAGAAGAAAAAATGTATTCAATATGTGAAAGCTCAAAGCTACGGGTAAAATGTCCCTAGGCTTATCATCTCAAAGAAGAGCTGGCACAGAGAAACAAGTGGGCATGTCTTACATAGCAAGCTGCCATTTAAACCGACATTTAGGACCTTCAAATAAGGATTTGGACTAAAATACTTTCATATTCGCACTAAGTGTAAATCAAACTGGTACAATCACCAATAAACAAAATTATTTTCATTGTTTTCGGGGATCCTTTTGCCTTTCGGAATAAATATATTGCGAATCAGTAGTTAACATGCCTGGTTCCCCAAAGAGGAGACGATTCGAAACTTCCGAAATGTGGTGATGTAGAAGAATGCTAAAAAAGTTTTGATCGAATAGCTGATGGGGAGATACGAAATCAGATTAGGGAGCAGAGAAATTAATGGCACAAATTGACAAAAAGAAGCGATCGTGGGTAAAAGACATATTTCGATTCCACCCATCCGCTGTGACCCACGACGTTCTGCATGACGGTGATTAGTTTGCATTTCGAAGGATACCAGCGGCCTTATTAAATGTTAACTGTGATTGCCTTCGTTTCTAGATCAATTTATAATGTTCGTTAACTATGATTTTTTTTCGGAATATATCGTGATGAACTCTGGGTGGAACCACAGAACACAGCTTAAATTGTCGTTGAAGAAACGAGTAGTGATTGTATTTTTATCTTTCTTATCCGACACGTTGCGGTATCCAAGGTATAATGGGGCACACAGTTGAAAACTTTGATTAAATGTACAAAATTGATAAATAAGAGAGTTACAAATCTTTATATGAACACATCATAATGTATTAATCACAAAAATACAAGAACATTGCCATAAAATAAAACAACAATATTTTCTCACTCAAAAACAGAAATTTATATCATTTGCACGCGGCAGAATGGGGTGGTAAATACAAGTGATTACAAAAACGTATAAAATTATCGGAAATGCAGAAAATATTGGCTTGCTCGGTATATTTTTTAGTTTAAAGTGAGTATTAATGTCAAACTACAGTTTTCATGTATCGTATCCTTTTCTTGAGGCTGTTTACAAAATTCACACACGGGGAGACACTCATCATCTTCGCTATCTATTCCTGCACTAGAATCGTGTGTCCATTTTTTGCACGTGGAACAAGCGACCCAACCTTCAACTGATTTTGAATATAACCCACCACAATATACACATTGACAGTCAGAACTTACCTCATAATCACTCTCGTTAGTATAGTATTATTTCTCCTTTTTTCCATTTATCTTCAGGCTCTTTCTCTCGTTTTTGAGTTCTTAATTTTATTCTCTTTCGCAAAAAGTTTTCTTTTTGCTCTTTCCTCTTTGTCAAATTTCTTCTTCTGTTTCTCCCATTAATGTCTTTTAACTCTTTTTTTTTTTGTACGGCGAATCAGTTAAAACAACGTTGTTCCCCCTTTTCAGTCTCGCTCTTTTCTTGCTTTCGTTAACTTTTGACAAGAAAATCAGAATCTCAGGTGAAATATGAATTGAGGAGGTTGTGTTGTCAGTTGTCATCCAAGAGCACCCAAGATTAGAACAATTAGCCCCTATAACTTTGTTATTCTTAGGCGGCAGTTCATTGTAACAATTCGCTGAAACCTCGTCCCCTTGATTATCCAGCCAGTTTGAGTCGTCTTTTTCAGCTGGTGTGCTAGGTGAAGGCAATTCCAATTGTTCAGATGTAATAACCTCTTTATCTGACGGCCTATCACGTCCGCTGTCAGTTGTGTCTGCCGGGAGGAAGTGTGCGTCGTGAATATGGATGGGTCCGTGGGCCATATTGCAGTAGCTTCGAAACCTTTAATAGCGGTTTTCATTGTTGCGCTTTAGACGAAAGCTGAACCAAAAAGCGTTGAAATTTGAAAGGTAGTTACGACTTTTCCTGCGTGGCTCCACAGCCATTTTCGAAACTGATCACTATAACGAGGATTTATAAAACAAACATCAAGCGGCTGAAGTCTGTGAGAGCAATGTGGTGGTGAAGAAACGCCACTCTCCTTCGCGTAGTCCATAACGTCAGTGTTCGTAGTATGAGCTGAGTGGCCATCTGATATAAGGAGAAATGGGACGTGCTTTGATGCCTTAGAAAATACCACATATTGTGAAAACCATACAAAGAATGACTCTGTGGCCATCCATGCGGTGCTGTGGACCTTAGCGCAACCTCCTGCTGCCAGTCCTAACTCAAATTCTTTCTGCTTCTTCTTTCGTGGAAAAATAATCGTAGGAGGAATGTCAGCTCCGCTTGCTGACGTACTAATGAGAATGGTTGCAGTTTCGCCCGTTTCTGCAGATGTTAACGATCACACTGGACGGTTCCCTTTGCAAGCTGAGATGTTCGATTGGTTTTTAGGATTAACCGACACGCCTGTTTCATCACAATTAGTTATTTGAGAAGTCATTAGTTTGTGATTGTCACATTTGTTAGCAACGAAAAAAACCTATCGACAGCTACTTTATTAAAATCCTTGATTCTTGTACCAGATGTTGCTTCGGGCTTGAGAACAAACCCTCATTTGCTTCTTCATTGTTTCATGATGTAATAAAGATTTCGATTTGTTTTGCTCGAAATTTTCGAAAAGGTATCTGCGAAACATGCAAAAATTGAAATGGCAAAACTGTGCACCTGCCGAAATACAAGTACGTATACTCATTTGAAAAAATGTTCCTAAACTGCTTCTGATACGCTAGAGGTTACCGCACAGTAAACAGCAATTGTAGTTGACCGTTTACCAGCACCGTATAAAGTACGGCCAATTAAAAATTTTTGTAGGGAGGACACATCATCTCATCCTGAATGGAGAGTTCATCTATACGTGTAAAAGTAACCACTTGTGCCAGAGGGAAGTGTGTTGGGAGCCTTACTGTTCATGTTGTATATTAACATTACAGATAATATAAGTAAGCTCACATATTTCGAAAATGATGCCGATATCGACATTGAGGTAACAAAGGTCGTGTGAAGCGATATGCACGTACAGGGGAAATGAAAAATGTGACCACCTATACTTGCATCTACATGGATACTCTGCAAATCACATTTAAGTGCCTGGCAGATTGTTCATGGAACCACCTTCACAAGTCTCTATTATTCCAATCTCGCACAGCACACGGAAAGAATGATCACCTGTGTCTTTCCATACGAGCTCTGACTTCCCTTATTTTATCGTTGTGGTCGTTTCTACCTACGTAGGTCGGTGTCAACAAAATATTTTCGCATTCGGAGGAAAAAGTTGGTGATTGGGATTTCGTGAGAAGATTCCGTCGCAACGAAAAACGCTTTCCTTTTAATGATGTCCAGCCCAAATCCTGTATCATTTGTGTGACACACTCTCTCATATTTCGCGATAATAGAAAACGTGCTGCCTTTCTTTGGACTTTTTCGATCTACTCCGTCAGTCCTATCTTGTAAGGATCCCACATCTTCCAGCAGTATTATAAAAGAGGACGGACAAGCGTAGTGTAGGCAGTCTCCTTTGTAGGTCTGTTACGTTTTCTAAGTGTCGTGAAAATAAAACGCAGTCTTTGGTTAGCCTTAACCGCAACATTTTCTATGTGTTCTTTCCAATTTAAGTTGTTCGTTATTGTATAATAATAATGGCGTGTGACGAGGGCCTCCCATCGGGTAGACCGATCGCCTGGTGCAAGTCTTTCGATTTGACGCCACTTCGGCGACTTGCGCGTCGATGGGGATGAAATGATGATTAGTACAACACAACACCCAGTCCCTGAGCGGAGAAAATCTGCGACCCAGCCGGGAATCTAACCCGGTCTTTTAGGATTGACAGTCTGTCGTGCTGACCACTCAGCTACCGCGGGCGGACGTTAGTTATTGTAACACCTAGTTATTTAGTTGACTTTACGGCTTTTAGATTAGACTGCAACTTCTCTGATAGTGATTCGTCCATTCTGCTTCACCAGCAATATTGCGGGATCAGTAATGACCTGATTTGCGGATATTGCGGGCGTACCTTAACTGGCTTCTGTCTTCATTGATTAGCGGCTACCACTCCTTTAGCCCTGCAGTACCCATTACTTTGTCCACAAACACACGATGGTTTCAACTTGAGAATCGCCAAGCTTGGAGCCAAATGTGATGTAAAGACGTCATTTTGCTCAGAATACTAAATCCAACGTGTACGACTTGCAAGTGTTCCGAAGTAGTGGAGAAAATCAGGTATGTGTGCTAAATATGCCTGAAAACATGAACGCATGCGGGCCCTGACACCATTGTTGATTTCAACAATTAAAAAAGGTCGGATATGTTTTGAACAGCTTATGTATATAAGCCATCGCCAGTGATGTCGAAAGAGCAAGATAACCCTAACTACGCCAGTTGATTAGGTAGTTCGAATGGAGCGGTCTATTGTCTGACGTATCTCCATAACAGCTCCGAACCGAATACCCCAAAGTTCGACGAATGGTTCAAATGGCTCTGAGCACTATGGGTCTTAACATCTATGGTCATCAGTCCCCTAGAACTTAGAACTACTTAAACCTAACTAACCTAAGGACATCACACAACACCCAGCCATCACGAGGCAGACAAAATCCCTGACCCCGCCGTGAATCGAACCCGGGAACCCAGACGCGGAAAGCGAGAACGCTACCTTCACGTCAGGAATCAAGCTGAGCTCAGTAGGGCGCAAGTCCGGGGCTGTCTCAGGCCGATACTGATCTTCGGCCTGACGTGGCTGCTTGTCCTGTTCCAGGTGTTGCCCCTCAGTCTGCAAGATCCGAGCAGTCGCAGAGGGTGGTCTTACTGGTAGTTGGGACCTCCAACGTCAGGCGCGTAATGGGGCCCCTTAGGGATATGGCAGCAAGAGAGGGGAAGAAAACCAATGTGCAATCCGTGTGCATACCGGGGTGAGTCATTCCAGATGTGGAAAGGGTCCTTCTGGATGCCATGAAGGGTACAGGTTGCACCCATTTGCAGGTGGTCGCTCATGTCGGCACCAATGATGTGTGTCGCTATGGATCGGAGGAAACCCTCCCTGGCTATCTGATTTGGTGAAGACTGCCAGTCTCGCTAGCCGGATGAAAGCTTAGCTCACCGCTCACCATTTGCAGCATCGTCGACAGGACTGACTGCGGACCTTTGGTAAAGAGCTGAGTAAAGGGTCTGAATCAGAGGCTGAGATTGTTCTGCGACCGTGTGGGCTGCAGATTCCTCGACTTGAGCCATAGGGTGGTGGGGTTTCGGGTTCCGCTGGATAGGTCAGGAGTCCACTACACGCAACAAGCGGCTACAAGGGTAGCAGGGATTGTGTGGCGTGGGCTGGGCGGTTTTTTAGGTTAGATGGCATTGGGCAAGTACAGAAAGGGCGGCAGCTTCAATGAGTTCGGGGCAAAGCAGGACATGCGGGGACCAAGCAGCAATCGGTATTGTAATGGTAAACTGTCGAAGCTGCGTTGGTAAAGTACCGGAACTTCAAGCACTGATAGAAAGTACCGAAGCTGAGATCGTTATAGGTACAGAAAGCTGGCTGAAACCAGAGAGGAATTCTGCCGAAATTTTTACAAAGGTACAGACAGGTAGAAAGGATAGATTGCATGCAACCGGTGGTGGAGAGTTAGTCGCTGTTAGTAGAAGTTTATCCTGTAGTGAAGTAGAAGTGGATAGTTCCTGTGAATTATTATGGGTGGAGGTTACACGCAACAGCCGAGCTAGGTTAATAATTGGCTCCTTTTACCGACCTCCCGACCCAGCAGCATTAGTGGCAGAACAACTGAGAGAAAATTTGGAATACATTTCACATCAATTTTCTCAGCATGTTATAGTCTTAGGTAGAGATTACAATTTACCAGATACAGACTGGGACACTCAGATGTTTAGGATGTGTCGTAGGCACAGAGCGTCGAGTGACATTATACTGAGTGCGCTATCCGAAAATTACCTCAGGCAATTAAACACAGAACCGACTCGTGGAGATAACATTTTGGACCTACTGATAACAAACAGACCCGAACTTTTCGACTCTGTATGTGCAGAACAGGGATTAGTGATCATAAGGCTGTTGCAACATCCCTGAATATGGAAGTTAATAGGAATATAAAAAGAGGGAGGAAGGCTTACGTGTTTAGCAAGGGTAATAGAAGGCAGATTTCAGTCTACCTAACAGATCAAAACGAAAATTTCTGTTCTGACACTGACAATGTTGAGTATTTTTGGAAAAAGTTCAAGGCAATCGTAAAATGCGTTTTAGACAGGTACGTGTAGAGTAAAACTGTGAGGGACGGGATAAACCCACCGTGGTTCAACAACAAAGTTAGGAAACTACTGCGAAAGCAAAGACAGCTTCACTCCAAGTATAAACGCAGCCAAAACCTCTCAGACAAACAGAAGCTAAACGATGTCAAAGTTAGCGTAAGGAGGGCTATGCGTGAAGCGTTCAGTGAATTCGAAAGTAAAATTCTATGTACCGACTTGACAGAATATCCTAGAAAGTTCTGGTCTCACGTTAAATCAGTAAGTGGTTCGAAACAGCATATCCAGACACTCCGGGGTGGTGATGGCATTGAAACAGAGGATGACACGCGTAAAGCTGAAACACTAAACACCTTTTTCCAAAGATGTTTCATAGAAGAAGACCGCACTGCAGTTCCTTCTCTAAATCCTAGCACAAACTAGAAAATGGCTGACATCGAAATAAGTGTCCAAGGAGTAGAAAAGCAACTGGAATCACTCAACAGAGGAAAGTCCACTGGACCTGACGGGGTACCAATTCGATTCTACACAGTACGCGAAAGAACTTGCGCTCCCTTCTAACAGCCGTGTACCGCAAGTCTCTAGGGGAACGGAAGGCTCCAAATGATTGGAAAAGAGCACAGGTAGTCCCAGTCTTCAAGAAGGGTCGTCGAGCAGATGCGCAAAACTATAGACCTATACCTCTGACGTTGATCTGTTGTAGAATTTTAGAACAGGTTTTTTGCTCGAGTATCATGTAGTTTTTGGAAACCCAGAATCTACTCTGTAGGAATCAACATGGATTCCGGAAACATCCATCGTGTGAGACCCAACTCACTTTATTTGTTCATGAGACCCAGAAAATATTAGATACAGGCTCCCAGGTAGATGCTATTTTTCTCGACTTCCGGAAGGCGTTCGATACAGTTCCGCACTGTCGCCTGATAAATAAAGTAAGAGCCCACGGAATATCAGACCAGCTCTGTGGCTGGATTGAAGAGTTTTAACAAACAGAACACAGCATGTTGTTATCACTGGAGAGACGTCTACAGACGTTAAAATAATCTCTGGCGTGCCACAGGGGAGTGTTATGGGACCATTACTTTTCACAATATATATAAATGAGGTAGTAGATAGTGTCGGAAGTTCCATGCGGTTTTTCGCGGATGATTCTGTAGCATACACAGAAGTTGCAGCATTAGAAAATTGTAGCGAAATGCCGGAAGATCTGCAGCGGATAGGCCCTTGGTGCAGGGAGTGGCAACTGACCCTTAACATAGACAAATGTAATGTATTGCGAATACATAGAAAGAAGGATCCTTTATTGTATGATTATATGATAGCGGATCAAACATTGGTAGCAGATACTTCTGTAAAATATCTCGGAGTATGCGTGCGGAACTTTTTGAAGTGGAATGATCATATAAAATTAACTGTTGGTAAGGCGCGTACCAGGTTGAGATCCATTGGGAGAGTCCTTAGAAACTGTAGTTCGTCAACAAAGGAGGTGGCTTACAAAACACTCGTTCGACCTATACTTGAGTATTGCTCATCAGTGTGGGATCCGTACCAGATCGGGTTTGCGGAGGAGATAGAGAAGATCCAAAGAAGAGCGGCGCGTTTTGTCACAGGGTTATTTGGTAACCGTGATAGCGTTACGGAGATGTTTGACAAACTCAAGTGCCAGACTCTGCAAGAGAGCCGCTCTACATCGCGGTGTAGCTTGCTCGCCAGATTTCGAGAGGGTGTGTTTCTGGATGAGGTATCGAATATATTGCTTCCCCCTACTTATACCTCTCGAGGAGATCACGAATGTAAAATTAGAGAGATTAGAGAGCGCACGGAGGCTTTCAGACAGTCTTTCCTCCCGCGAACCATACGCGACTGGAACAGGAAAGGGAGGTAATGACAGTGGCACGTAAAGTGCCCTCCGCCACACACCGTTGGGTGGCTTGCGTAGTATAAATGTAGATGTAGATGAGTGTGGTGCGTGATGCGGCGCTCCCCATCCCCATATACCGATCAAATCAGTCACGACTTGAACTGAGCGTGCCCGAACATTGTCCTACAAAATGATGGCCGCCTCCTGCAGAAACCGACGCCGCTTCTTTCTCTCAGTTGCTTTTCTACTTTGTAACACAGTCTGTTTCGTTTTAGAGTCCAAACCGCTTAACAGATATTGTTCCATGGAGACAGTTTGAACCCTGAGAAAGAACATAGCCCACTTTAAAAAGCAAGAAATATATTTTTTTTGCATCAGTGAACGTAAACTACATTAAAACTTACTATTTTGGTTGCATAACTTAAGAATTCTATAATGTATAAGTACTTCAGTAGTCGCCGCGCGGGATAGTCTCTCAAACGAAATTGCTCCCACGTCCGAGGCCTTTCAATATCACGTCTTCCATTCCGCTTGTAGTTCAGAATATTTTGGGGAAGTCTGGGACGTAGCATTCTCACCAGTCTTCACGATATTTTTGTATTTTTTAGTTTCTGTTGAAAATACTTAACTTTTCTCTAGTATCTTCATTCCTAATCATTTCTTGTTGTGCATCTCTTCGAATTTCTTAGGAACCTCATCTCTGCCGTGTGATTTTTTTTTTGCTTTTTTTTAACCATGTTTTCGCTTTCATAGCATAATACAGGAACCGCGACCACGTTATAGAATTTCGGGACAATCTTTTTGTACTTTATTGCCCAATATTCAGATAATAGTGTCACAGACAGCTTAGAATTTGTGTAATTTATTTTAAGTATCAGAGTAAAAATCAGATCTTACAGCGTAGCCTAAATGAAAGATTAAGAGACCAGTTCTAATGCAGGATTATCCAAAACTAGTTTTAAACTGACTGAGTATTTTCCTCGGAGTGCACTTATTTTCGTTTTATTACTAGAAATTTTAAAGTTGTATTCATTGCATGTTTCGTTCAGGTGGTATATAGATCTTTGGAGGTCATTTCGTGAACGTGAATCATGTCATCTACAAGCAGAAGCAGAATCAGGTATTTCTCATTCGTTATCCCAATTCCTTTGTCTTGTCATAGTTCCTTCTTTCATTTATGAAGAACGAAGTCAATGTAAATACTAAAAATGCTGACTTAATCTGCTCATTTAAATGTATACCGAACGAGCTGCCGCAGTGGTTAGTACATGGTATGATGATGGTGATGATGTTTGGTTTGTGGGGCGCTCAACTGCACGTTTATCAGCGCCTGTACAAAGCCCCAACCTTTACACAGTCCAGTTTCGCCACCTTCACGAATGATGATGAAATGATGGCACCACAGAGACCTACTTCCCGGGCGGAGAAAGCAACCCAGCCGTGAATCGAACCCGGAATCCCATCACCAGCAACGCTAGCTTCTACACGACGAGCTGTCAACTAGTACACTAGACTCGCATTCGGGAGAATGACGTTTAAATCCGCATCCGGCCATCTTGATACGTTTTCCGTAACTTTCCTGAATCGCTCCACGCAAATGCTGGGATGGTTCCTTTGAAAGGGAACGGCGGACTTCTTTTACCCTTCCCTGACGCAGTGCCAACTCCTGCTCCGTCTCTATTGACCTCGACATTGATAGCACATTAAATGCAATCCTCCTTCCGTCCTTCATTTAAAGGCATAGGTTTACGCAATAAGTCGGGCGTTAAAAGTTAAAAACTGCGTACTCGTCTAAGGCAGCATAATTTCATGGCGCGCAAATTATCGAGACTATATTCACCGAGCATTTGTGAAAGGCAGCACGTGGCGACTTCCAACAAACTTCACACATAATTTCGAAACTTGGCGAAACTTTTTTTCCCTCTGACATCCCTGACAGAATGATGAAAGGAAAAAGACTTTTATCACTTCTACATTTTCGCTGTTCGTGCAGTAAAGTGTCAGCATCAGGCTTGATGTTTCACTTTATTACTTCTTTACTACTCACTTTATTCGCAACACATTTGTCAGACAGTATCCACATACGTCGCCGAATGCACCTGAAAATTATAGAATTGTACAACACCTAGTTCAGTACATAAATATTGAGACGTTTTCGAAAAACTAGCTTCTCTTACAACAGAGCGTCTTCAACTGCAAAGGGTTATGTTTCTTCAGGTCAAGTTTTTAACACATTAACTGATACGGAAAGTGAACGAACTTCTGAAGGTGGTTTACATATGGGACTTTCCGTTTTCAGACAGCAATTTGGAGAGGAGAAGGGGGCGGTGGTTACGCGGTCTATTTGGAACTTCAGTGTTTCCGCAAATGATGCTGTTGCCTGTAATAAAGTTCTGTTTGAAAGAAGCCACGCCCTCATAAGATTTCAGTGTAATGCAAAGCATGACAACTTAGTTTAAATGTTCCCGAAATGTAAAATTGTTCGGTTCACAAAACGATATAACCTTATCCTACGAGTATAGTGCAGCGAGTCAAATTCGCTATCGCTCAACCCACATGAATACCTGGGTGTAAAAATTTCTAGAGATTTGAAATGGAACCGTCACATAGTCGCAGTCTTAGGGAAATACGGTGGATGGCTGCAATTCGTTGGTAGAATTCTAGGAAAATACAATCAGTGTACAAAAGAAATTGCTTACAAATCACGCTTGCGACCCATCCCCCAATATTGCTCGAGATTCTTGGATCCTAATCAGATACAACTGCCAGGCGATACTGAATGTATACAGAGAAGGGCGGCACGAATGGTCACAGGTTTTTTGACCCGTTGGAAAATGTCACACAGTTTCTGATCAAATTGAACAGGCAGGCGCTTGGAAACAAACGTAAAATATCCAGAGAAAGTCTACTTGGAATATTTCCGGAGGAATCCTTAACTGTTGAATATAGGCGAATGGTAGTCAATGGAGGTAATGACTGCGAATGCTCGTTCGATTTGCGTTCTCTTCCGTAGGCTGCGATGCAAACTAATCCTGGTAATATTCCCGGTGTGAGATGTAGTTGGCAGCTCTGTAAATGCTGACCGGTGAGTCGCTTAATGCCCAGGTGAAATTAATCTCGGAGGGACACATCACGCTCTCAACCGATGAAGCATATCCCCTAAGGATCGCCCAGTGCCTGTGACTAGTGCATTGAATGTAAATACGGAAAACTGCAAAAACTCACTTTTTGAAGTATTTGTAATTCCATTAACTAGTTTTGTAACCTTTACAGACTCATCTTCAAATGTGGCACACAGAATTTCCGTCTCTCTGACGTGGAGACAGAGCGACAGTTACATGGCGACATGTGCCGGAAAACCAGTTATTCCACTTACTGACTAACGGACAGTTCATGGTAGACACAGACTATCCCGTGGAAGAGTAAAGTATCTCGAGGAGACCTAATTAGAAAGTTTCTAGAACTGACGTTACATGATGAAAGTAGGAATGGAATATACTGAAACCGCCTACGTATTGTAACTGTAGGAAGCGTGAAGACCAGAAGAGACTAAGCACAGCACGCACAGAGGCTTTTAAGCAGCCACAGATCGCACGCTCCATACGTCAGTGGAGTGGGAATAAGTCCTAATAACTGGTATACTGGCAAGTTCCATCTGTCACGCAATTCACGGTCGTTTATAGACTACAAATTATAAGCTGCCTATGTTTTGTTTAAATTTGGATTACAAGAAAATGGGCGTTTTGCAAAATGTCCTACATAAGTCTCCTCTTCATCAACACCACCACCATGAGTGTTCTGCCCTAAGGCAGGTCTTCACATGTAGCTCTCCATGCAGTCCCATCATTTGTTACCCTCTTGTTTTCTCACAATTATTTTCTGTTCTTACGCTGTCCGCCAGCTGGTATGTTCTGCGTCTTCTTCTTCTTCTTCTTCTTCTTCTTCTTTTCACCATTTCCTCCATACCATCAATAAACAATCTCTTCTCATTCAGTGTCCACGCCAATTGTATTTGCTCATCCTGCTACGTTTAAAATTTCTCTCTGTTCTCCCACTCAACACCACCTCATTTCTCACTGTGCCTGCCTATTTTATCCCCTATCAACGGACCCACATAAAAGCCTCCTGTTATGAAGCGTCTCATTGGCAATCGCTATACGTATTTTCACCTCCTTATTACTTCCAATGTCGTCCATAATAGCACGTCGCAGTTATCTAAAAACACTAAATTGTTGTGTATCGTCCTGCCTAACATTATAGTTGTTCTTGCTTTTCTTGCACCTATCACCGGACATTTTGCGTTTTTCTTATTATTACTCATTCCAATTTACTCACGTCTCTTGTTGAATTCTTTTAACATGTCATTGCTACTTCTTTCGCTCTCTGCCAATAACACCACATGATCCGCGAGTCTAATACATTCTGCTCTCCTAACAACAACCCGCTCCAGTCTATGTCGTTTCAAACGTTTTTGAATGACATGCTCCAAATATATTTACACACTAAGGAGAATAAACGTATCCCGGAGGACTTACACCAGCGCGATGGAAATCGATACACGTGATTTTCATTCATGCCCAATAGTACCGAACGACCTGAATTGAATTTCGCCTGATTCACATGCAACGCACATAACGCAACTGTCTAGCAGGTCTCCTTATCGCTCCTTGGTACAGTCGTTTGACTATTGAAAGTGGTTCCAACAAGTCACCACGAGAAAAAACTGTTCTGTATCGCAATAACTCAAGATGCAAAGTAATACCACGATACTACAAATATCACGGAACACCTTATCACAGATAAGACTGCCCTTAAGGCTTGTAGCTCACATTTATTACAATAAATGACATACCTGACATTTTACCACTCTCATTATTATTACGTCAGATAGGTAATGCACATTGTAAATTCGTCGAATTCATGATTTACTCTTCAAAGTAACATACCGTACTTATTATTTAACACAAAATAAGATTAAAAATTAAAGGTGTTCACGAGCAGCTAATTGAGAATATTTATGAACTTCAAATGACACGACGAACCGTCTCGTTCTGCATATGGATGCAAACTCAGGTCATGCAGACTAAGCAAAGATTTCGTGCCTGACGGAAACTAACAGTCACTCGTGATTAGGCATACAGAGAGTGATATACCTCGATTTTAGACTGAGAAAGTTTGCAAATACCAACTTTAAATTACATAGCGCAAGTATTTTTGCCGGACGCGAATTCCTACCCAGCACCTATTGTCCCTGTTAACGAACGACGAGAGATGTTGAATCTTGGTTCTTAACAAGTAACTTACTTGAATTGCCGTGAGGTAAGGCTTTGTACTGGGCAGGGATTCGAACTCAGAACTTAATCGAATAGATATCGACGCACAATCGTGACATTTCGGATTTTCTCGGCAGTAGCTAGATGTTTTAACTGAAATGACGAGACGAAACATACATTTTTTTCCTTCCCAAGACTCCAACCCGGCATCTGTCGCTGTTATATTCTAGAGAAAAAGAACGTTAAATATGGGTTTGTTGCACCAGCAGCGACATGTGAGCGTATTTGATCTAGAAATAATATGACGAAGAGTTCAGTGCTCACTGGGAATACAGCTCCACACATCATATCGCTTTTTACTACATACAAAGATACGTCAGCTTCCGAATTTTTGTACAGCTCGGACTAACATCTTGAACTTACAGTGATCTCGCAAATAGTTCTGTGTCTCACTGGGTGTCTAAAACGTCACATACATTAAACATTAAAATAATTATCCACCAGCAGATAGGTGTTCTCATGCTAGAGCTTGATAATACATAATGAAATCTATAGTGCCGGGCCAGGATTCGAATCCATTCACGCGCAGTATGTGGAGATGTTGAGGAATCTGCAGTTCTGAACAAACAACAAATAGTAGCCGTGCTGTATTCTCACGAAGGGATCAAATTGAGCGTTAAGTACGGACTAAGTTGCATTCCAAGATCAGAACCGATTTTACCGACATACAGAAGCTCAGATAAAATATGGACTAAATGTCCTGTGAGCCTACATAGCATTTGTTTCGTCACTAGAAATAAATAACAAGTATAAGAAAGGTTTGTACGTGTCGCCGCTCCAGTCTAATTGTGATTCATCCTAACGTCTACTTTGTAGAAAAGGAATATCATTTTTCATATTAATTTCAGACCACAATGTCATTATATCTTCTTCACTTGGTGTAGCCAGAAGAGAATGGAATCTCCTTATCTAAAATCATTGACAGAAGTTGGAATCGAACCCAGTCCATAGATATACAAGCATATCATAAGTATGTGGCTCATTTTTCTATCGTAACGCCGTTGCACCACACTGGATGAGAATTCTGACACACAGGCTTCCTGTAGTAATTTGCAGCAGGTTCAGTAAATTCATTTACTTGGTTGAACGAATCACAATGAACTAGCTGCCTCGACTACCCAGTGCATACATTCGACTTTATTTTGTAATCACCGAAATAAAATCACGTACCTGCCACCTACACAGAACAGCCAACAGTCTAGGATGCGCAAATTTAAATAGGAAGTGTTTCTTTCCACTTGAACTACTGTATTGCGCCATCTCTTTGTTGAAAACGTCGTGCAGTGCAAATGTCGCATTTCATAAGTAAAGTTTTGTATTCCTAGAAACCCAAAATTTTCTTGTCAGCGGCGGGAAGAGGAGTTACAGTCAGTGAGACTGGAAGTGCGAACCAAAACAAATGCTATTTCTCAGGTCAGCGCATTACCATAGAGCTGGCGTAGAAGTAGGTGTCTTAGCTTACTCTTACGAGTTCGATAATGTCTAGCACTCTTAACCGCTTTTTGAAGGACGAGATTAGTTGCGATTTCCACGTGCAACGACTTTCCTGGGCTGAAAACCGTAAATTTACAATCTTTTGTTACACCTAACGTGGCTAAACAGGGATGGCTAGAGGACAAATGTAAGGATGTAGAAGCTTATCTCACTAGGGGTAAGATAGATACTGCCTACAGGAAAATTAAAGAGACCTTTGGAGAGAAGAGAACCACGTGTATGAATATCAAGAGCTCAGATGGCAGCCCAGTTCTAAGCAAAGAAGGGAAGGCAGAAAGGTGGAAGGAGTATATAGAAGGTTTATACAAGGGCGATGTACTTGAGGACAATATTATGGAAATAGAAGAGGATGTAGATGAAGACGAAATGGGAGATACGATACTGCGTGAAGAGTTTGACAGAGCACTGAAAGACCTGAGTTGAAACAAGGCCCCCGGAGTAGACAACATTCCATTAGAACTACTGACGGCCTTGGGAGAGCCAGTCATGACAAAACTCTACCAGCTGGTGAGCAAGATGTATGAGACAGGCGAAATACCCTCAGACTTCAAGAAGAATATAATAATTCCAATCCCAAAGAAAGCAGGTGCTGACAGATGTGAAAATTACCGAACTATCAGTTTAATAAGCCACGGCTGCAAAATACTAACGCGAATTCTTTACAGACGAATGGAAAAACTGGTAGATGCAGACCTCGGGGAGGATCAGTTTGGATTCCGTCGAAATGTTGGAACACGTGAGGCAATACTGACCTTACGACTTATCTTAGAAGAAAGATTAAGAAAAGGCAAACCTACGTTTCTAGCATTTGTAGACTTAGAGAAAGCTTTTGACAATATTGACTGGAATACTCTTTTTCAAATTCTAAAGGTGGCAGGGGTAAAATACAGGGAGCGAAAGGCTATTTATAATTTGTACAGAAACCAGATGGCAGTAATAAGAGTCGAGGGGCATGAAACAGAAGCAGTGGTTGGGAAAGGAGTGAGACAGGGCTGTAGCCTCTCCCCGATGTTATTCAATCTGTATATTGAGCATGCAGTAAAGGAAACAAAAGAAAAATTTGGAGTAGGTATTAAAATTCATGGAGACGAAGTAAAAACTTTGAGGTTCGCCGATGACATTGTAATTCTGTCAGAGACGGCAAAGGACTTGGAAGAGCAGTTGAACGGACTGGACAGTGTTTTGAAAGGAGGATATAAGATGAACATTAACAAAAGCAAAACGAGGATAATGGAATGTAGTCAAATTAAATCGGGTGATGCTGAGGGAATTAGATTAGGAAATGAGACACTTAAAGTAGTAAAGGAGTTTTGCTATTTAGGAAGTAAAATAACTGATGATGGTCGAAGTAGAGAGGATATAAAATGTAGACTGGCAATGGCAAGGAAAGCGTTTCTGAAGAAGAGAAATTTGTTAACTTCGAATATAGATTTATGTATCAGGAAGTCGTTTCTGAAAGTATTTGTTTGGAGTGTAGCCATGTATGGAAGTGAAACATGGACGATAACTAGTTTGGACAAGAAGAAAATAGAAGCTTTCGAAATGTGGTGCTACAGAAGAATACTGAAGATATGGTGGATAGATCACGTAACTAATGAGGAGGTATTGAATAGGATTGGGGAGAAGAGAAGTTTGTGGCACAACTTGACTAGAAGAAGGGATCGGTTGGTAGGACATGTTTTGAGGCATCAAGGGATCACAAATTTAGCATTGGAGGGCAGCGTGGAGGGTAAAAATCGTAGAGGGAGACCGAGAGATGAGTACACTAAGCAGATTCAGAAGGATGTAGGTTGCAGTAGGTACTGGGAGATGAAGCAGCTTGCACAGGATAGAGTAGCATGGAGAGCTGCATCAAACCAGTCTCAGGACTGAAGACAACAACAACAACAACGTGATAATAAATCAGATTATTCAATGGAAATGACAGGTAAAATCAAGTGAACTTTGAGGATAAATTCCGTGCGCACCAGGAAGGAACTCGTCGATCACAGAGTTGCCAAACATACGTTGCCTTGTTGTCAAATCTCAGTTACAGTACCAGCAGAAAGAAGACGAACCGATGTGATCGTACAGCGGGCTGGGAAGTGACCATAGCTGGTGTCTCCAAGTCGCGGCTGCTACGGCCTGGAATACGTAATGCGTCTGATTCGCATTTCTGTAACTAGGTTTAGGGACTGGAGCGTGGTTACTAATAATACTCGGAACTGACTGAAAACTAAGCATCATATATCAGTAACTCTCACAGTTGTTTTTATATTTATTTCGTATTTGTACTAAAAACTAAGAACCTCATTCAGAGACGTTTTCATGCCTCGCCGATAGTCGAACAAAACAAACAAATAAAGAAAAAAAGAATGTGTGTGTGTATGAGAGAGAGAGAGAGAGAGAGAGAGAGAGAGAGAAGAGAGAGAGAGAGAGAGAGAGAGAGAGAGAGAGAGAGAGAAAGAAATTGTTGTCATTAAAATGACACGTTACACATCATTACGAAATATCGTATTCATGATCTATGAAACAAGAATTGATCTAATGTAATCTAATCATATCATATTGATGGCTATCCATGAAGAGTCATGAATTACCAAAATTTTTGCCAATACCAGTAATGAAATCTAAACTTGAAAATAAAAGAGGACAATTTTTGTAATAAACCGGGACTCCTAACAAGACCCTTTCGTCCCTGTTAACTAACCACGAAAGATGTCTGATATACCTCCATGCTCAAGTAACAAAGAGCGCATGCATTTAAAGATTAAGTGCATGATGTGAAGTTATATGACGGAGATACGAACCCAACACGTAATCGTATTGTTAATTAAGTAAAATCAAATGTTACGTATCGGTTTTCCTTACCAGCTGCTAGGTGTTTGAATCTAAACTAAGGATACAAACTTTTGTACCTAAGCGACAATCTAACTGCACGCCTACCGTGCATCCACAAATATAACTTAAATATCAGTTGCTTACTCACCAACGGTAAGGTGTGTGCGTGTTTGACCAGAAATAATGACAACTATTGCGATTGCTGGCAACACATGAATAGACATTAAAAGCGTACGTTGGTTTTCACTAGCGGGACGGTGTGCACGTTATAGGGCTTGAACTGAAACTATGAATATTTTGGTATTGGATCAGGATTCGGACCCACATACTTACCTTTGGAGGAGACCTAGAGAAGGTTGCAGTCTTGCGAAAAGGAACGAAATAGTTGAACTATAATGTTCCGAGAGATTCAGATCCTCGAAAGAGGAGAAACGAATTCGAATCACAGTCCAGCACCAAATTTTTCAACGTCTCTAGTTCAATAAATTACAAGTAAAATAAGAGCCCCATCCTTTAAATGGCTATCGGTTCATAAAATAAAATAAAATTTTCTAATGTAAGTAAGTTTACTGGCGACTGTATTTCTGTTTACGATGACTTCCGCTATGTCATTTCCCAACGTAACCTGGCTCTGCCCAGTTGGTAATGATGGAACGTGATTTGTATTGCGAATTCTGGATTATAACGTCTTTCTCTTGAGGTTACCAGACGCAAAGTAAATCTGTTTGTGCTTCTTAAAAGTAAATGTATGAACCCACGCATTGCTCCTGTGATAGTTCCACCAGACCATTGTGCCCACATTTCCCAGACCCAGGAGTATTCTGCAACGGATGATGTGCTGAGCTTACAAAAGTAGTCACGGTGGAAAAAACGCGAGTCTATTAAATGGTTAAGTAGAAACAAGTTTCTGATGCGGAGATTATGCTATTCTCATGTCAGCAGGATGTAAAGACCCTTGTAGGCATCATAGGCTCGATGTGAAGCCATTTTGAAATGTTCACAAATTCAGATATTTTCTTAGTTCGTGAAGATCCACTGGGAAGTGTGAAGTTACCGGATAATTGGATTGTTACCGTCATTATTACTATCATTTTCTTCTTGCCGCTGCTGGAACACTGTACTTGAATATCAGTTCGTGCCTTTTGGTCACTATACAAGTAGTTTCCCAAGAAGAGGTTCTTTCTCTGTCTACAGAATTCTTTTCATGTTAATATCAAACATCAGTAATTACTCATAGATTACATTAAAACTAAAGCAATCGATGAAGACGTTACTTGATAACAAAAACGCGCTGCCTTTCTTCTATTACTTGCGCCTAGAAATGGCTGTCGAGTACTGCCAAACCAAAAGCCAAGAGATCTTACTGTTTGCCGATATACGACGCTGTCAATTTTTCCATTAGATTTGGTCGACGTGACCTATTTCAAGTTGTGTATGACAGAGAATGTTTTAGAAAATCAATTGTTTTCCTTTGCAATAAAGAAAAAGATTTTCATTCTAAGCTATCCAAGTTCAAAATTTTTGGAATATTAGTTCCAGTTAAATATTCGGTTCTATAATGTAGGAAAGTATTTCGCACATGCAAAACTCGGATCCGGCCCACTGACCTTACACTCAGCCGCCGGCCATAAATTCTGGCTCAGAGTGACACCAGATTAAGTAACCTAATATAGCGAAGACTATTTGCCAGTGCTCTCTCTCACCGGAAAATACGCAGTTCACTCATTAATTGGGCTCCATTAGTACACTGTAACAGTAATTTCTGTGTGTCTGCAATGCATACGGATTGTAGAATTTAGCGGTGCTCTCTCTCCCACTTCTGTATACAATATGACTGACCTAAACGGGCCCTTTATCGTTACAGGCCCTGGACAGTGCTACATCATACTGACAACAGTAATGTTCTTATACTGACAATCTGACTGGTCGTTTTACCTGATTTTGTAATCATTTAAATAAGACAACATGACCTTCCAGTGGGAGACATTTCGTTCTCCCTTTTCCTTCTGTGACATTTTTCCGTAATCTATTTGCCTTCCAATCAGCGAAATGCGGTAGAGTACGGCCGGTAAACGATTTACAAATCACGATTTAGTCCCGTTAAGACGGTTTCTTCAAACATTGTCGTTGCTAAAGGAATTTACTTTCGTCTTAAATCGTCTCAAGCAGCAACGTTCACAGACATCCCAAATACGTAAAAGCTCATTATCCTGGTACGAAGTTTGTAAAACAAACTTCCCACAGTTTGTGTCAGGTTGATCTTTTCGTCTGAGAGCACTGCCTAAGTATCACAAGTAGTGTCCCTGTAGCTTTGGGAATCATTGGTTAATAACGAGTTTAACACCAATGGGTATAGTATTGCTAAATATTCAAATTAATTATCAACCTAAGTCTGAGTTCATCCGCCGACTGTAGCGAATTTATAATACTGAAGCTAGACTTTGTATCCTTGTCCTCCTTGAGTGGGCATTGGAAGGCTTTTGCACACACGTACACAACACTATGAATACTTCGAACGCCATAGTTAACGTTGCTCTCATAAACTACTTTTGTTTTTTTAATTCTTCTAGGTGTTCAGGATGCAATATGTGTTGTAGATACAGCCTTAGAGCAAAACATTGACCGCCGAGCCGTCCACATAAGGTGGACAACACAGTCGTGCTCCTCTCAGGATCCTGTGTCCGGCAGTAAGCTCGATCTGCAACATTGTAGACTGCGGCACTTCCCAGAGGAAGTCTTGAGTTCAGTCTTAGTACATTATTCTTGACTAAGGCCGTAGTCTTGAGGTAAAACGTGAGACTAGCTAATATGACGTCTGGCGACCGGAAGCAGACAACGACAAAATTTTTATCGCCCCTTTCCTCTCGGTGCTGAAGCTATGCGTGTAATTCAAGCGAATCTACAATATATTTCGCTTTGTGTCACACTGGTAATATTAGTTTGGTTCAACAATGTTTTAGCGAAAGATTTATTTACCGAGCATCTGCCTCTGAACACCGCATGCGTCTGAGTTCTCTGGGACCCGTTTGCTGCCTACCGGCGGGGGCTGAGGCACTGCGCTGCCTTCTGCCGACAACATCTGCTCCACTCCACACTCTCAACCATGTAAAATGCTTTAATGTTGTTGAGTAGTGACCCATAAAATCTGCCTACGATTTGTGTTTCACTCTTCATAGAAAAAGGAGGCACAAAACCGTTTTTATTTGATGATTACTTTATTACATTAGAATGCAGTACATCAATGTGACACAGAATTAATTTCATTGTTTCTGATCCAGTGCGCTATAATTAAAGCGTCCCATTCTGTTCTTTTCCTTGCACAGGAGATTCTTCAAATAATTTATTATTGTCATGGATTCATGTGTGTTACTCAAGGCACAGGGAGTAAATGCAATGTAATGTGTTTGGTTTCTTTCTTTGATTTTCTATGGTAAATGGATGAAAAAGATTGCGTCAATACCTATCAGAACCTGCTCTATAGCTACTAAGGCAAATTGATTGTTTTGAGGTCCATAAATTAATTAATGGAGAAGTGAACGCTGTTCACAAATGATATTAAGAATATTCCATTGGATTTAAGGCGAAAAAATTGCCCATATTTGAAGCTACCCAGAGAAAAAGTAAGTTGCTAGAGACACTGTCAGCACATGTCTGCAGGGAAGTTTAGCATAGAGTAATCAAGAGGCTCATTTCCTTCATACTTATCACCCTGGCATGTGAGTCTTAAGTGAAGAACAATATTGAAATTCGTATCGTTGATGGTCGATTCGAATTTCTTCAGAGACGCTGGTATTGCGAAGCAGCTTGGAAGTCAGAACGCCATGATCTATGACGATTAACACAACTTACTGAGTCGAGCTACCAAGAAGATTTGATGTGTAAAGGTTTTCTTCCGATTTCGATACAGAATTTTTTCTGGAAATTCGCAGCTCCTTAAAAAAAAAAAGCTCGCACACGATGGTCCCTACCTCAGTTGGAACTGACTACTGATTGAGCCGTTCTGACACGAGACATGGGCGGTACCACCGGGTTACAGACACACTGCTACCTTTGCACCACTCTCATCATGGTATTGGTCGCTCAGCCTCATAACGCATCGTGAAAGATAATAAAAGTTGCCACTTATGTGAAGAATAGCATTTCTTTAGCCAAAAAATTGAATTTTCTGCCTCAGTATCTTAGTTTACGTAACGATTATACAGCATGAGCCATTCAAATGGAAAGGTAATATCAAGTAAATTTAGTGAGCCAATTCAGTACCATAGGCGGAAGTGATTGCACTGTCACAGTGTTGCCTAATGTTTGTGACGATGTTGCCAAATCTCAGGTGTGCTAGGAACAGCTGTGTAGCGGTATGCGTGGAGAATCCCCTGCTCGTGTCTTACGGGGATATGGAGAGGAACCGCAGGGTTTGGTTAGGATGCAGCGTTTTCTCCTAGCAGTTGTTTCAAACATTAAGGTGTATAATCTTCCATCACGATTACAGTTTCCTACAAAATATATACAAATAAAACACTTACCTTGTTTCTTTCCGACAAAAGATTATTCAGTACTATAAAAAGTTTTTGGAAATCTCTTATGCCCACCTGTCACCAAAGTAAGATAAACACTTTGCACCTCGAAATCGATTGCATGTATGTGCAGTCTTGTGATGCTTAAATAACGCTCAAAGGACATTAAGTCCATATTTTATCTGAGCTTCTGTATGTCGATAAAATCGGTTCTAAACTGGGAATGCAACTTAGACCGTACTTAACGCTGAATTTGATCCCTTCGTGAGAATACAGCACGGCTACTATTTGTTGTTTGTTCAGAACTGCAGATTCCTCAACATCTCCACATACTGCGCGTGAATGGGTTCGAATCCTGGCCCGGCACTATAGATTTCATTATGTATTATCAAGCTCTAGCATGAGAACACCTATCTGCTGGTGGATAATTATTTTAATGTTTAATGTTTAATGTAATTTCATTCGTTGTCAACACTAACGATATGTGACGTTTTGACACCCAGTGAGACACAGGACTATTTGCGAGATCACTGTAAGTTCAAGATGTTAGTCCGAGCTGGACAAAAATTCGGAAGCTGACGTATCTTTGTGTGTAGTCAAAAGCGATATGATGTGTGGAGCTGTATTCCCAGTGAGCACTGAACTCTTCGTCATATTATTTCTAGTTCAAACACGCTCACATGTCGCTGCTGCTGCAACAAACCCATATTTAACGTTCGTTTTCTCTAGAATATAACAGCGATAGATGCCGGGTAGGAGTCTTGGGAAGGAAAAAAAATGTATGTTTCGTCTCGTCATTTCAGTTAAAACATCTAGCTACTGCCGAGAAAATCCGAAATGTCACAGTTGATTGTGCGTCGATATCTATCCGATTAAGTTCTGAGTTCGAACCCCTGTCCAACACAAAGCCTTACCTCACGGCAATTCAAGTAAGTTACTTGTCAAGAACCAAGATTCAACATCTCTCGTCGTTCGTTAACAGGGACAAGAGGTGCTTGGTAGGAATTCGCGTCCGGCAAAAATGCTTGCGCTTTGTAATTTAAAGTTGGTATTTGCAAACTGGCTCTCTCTAAAATCGAGGTATTTTCACTCTCTGTATGCCTAATCAGGAGTGATTGTTATTTTTTGTCAGGCACGAAATCTTTGCTTAGTCTGCATGACCTGGGTTTGAATCCATATGCAAAACGAGACGGTTCGTCGTGTCATTTGAAGTTCATACATATTCCCAACTGGTTGCCCGTGAATAACTTCAATTTTTAATCTCATTTTGTGTTCAATGATAAGTACGGTATGTTACTTTGAAGAGTAAATCATGAATACGACGAATTTACTGCGTGTATTACCTATCTGACGTAATAATGAGAGTGGTAAAATGTCAGGTATGTCATTTATTGTAATAAATGTGAGCTACAAGCCTTAAGGGCAGTCTTATCTGTGATAAGGTGTTCCGTGATATTTGTAGTATCGTGGTATTACTTTACATCTTGAGTTATTGCGATACAGAACAGTGTTTTCTGGTGGTGATTTGTTGGAACCATTTTCAATAGTCAAACGACTGTACCAAGGAGCGATAAGGGGACCTGCTAGACAGTTGCGTTATGTGGGTTGCATGTGAATCAGGCGAAATTCAATTCGGGCGTTAGGATAGTTTTGAGCATGACTGTACGTGTAGGGGCAAATGAATGATTAGAGTTGAAGAAAAACTGGATGATAAATTCAAGACAAAGAGCTTCACAAATTGATAAGTCGATAACGTGTTGGGCCACCTCTGGCCTTTCCGCGCGCAGTTACTAGCTTGACATTCACTGATAAAGTTAGTGGATACCCTTCTGACGGATATCGTACCAAATTCAGTTCAGTTGGTTCGTTACATCCTCAAAATCGCGACCTGCTTTAAAGAACCTGCCCATTGTGCTCCAGATGTTGAAAATTGGTGAGAGATATGGCGATCTTGCTGAGCAATGTATTGCCTTGCGTGTACAAACACGTAGGTACGATATCCGTGTGTGGTGCGTAAATTGTCGGTAGGCACCTCACTTAGTGTCCCGAGCAGAGTTCAAGCCGCCATAAAGACAAAGGGTGGACGCACTGCATATTAATGTCCACTAACAGGTGTCTGTACACTCACTGATAGGATAGTGTATTTCGAAATGTTAGCAGAGGCCAGAAGTTGGAGCATTTGGTCTTCCTGTTAAAGCTTACGTGGGGCGAGTCGTAGAATCTCTAAAAAGAGACACCTCTGGCAACACTAGTTCAAAGTGGCCTTCAAACTAGCCGTCAGAACTGCCGTAGCCGAGACGCCCCCTGGGTAAACGCTACGGACTTCTGCAGTCGCGCCTCGCGATCTGTCACGAATTATGGAATGTATTCGCAGATACCAATTGTAATACGACAACGGCTATACAGTTTGCTGGAAACGTACAGGATGTTCTGAAATTCCCATCACTACCTGCTACAACTTGTAGAGGGGACTGAATACATAATACTCATATTTTAAATTGTAACCTGTCTCCCGAGACGTACCGTATACTAGAATCACTTGAAAACATGTTGGTAACGCTGTCACTTTGACAAGTAATTTGTTACATTGAGGAGCCAAAGAAATATCGTTTATGGTCCCCGCGAGCACGCAGAAGTGCCTCAACACGCCGTGGCATGGACTCTACTGATGGCTGAAGTCGCGCTGCAGGGAACTGACACCATGAAACCTGCAGAGCTGCCCATAAATCCGTAACGGTAAGAGGGAGCAGAGATCTCTTCTGATCAACACGTTGCAAGGCATTCCAGATATGCTAGTTAATGCTATAAAATTTACTAGAAACGTACAGTATGTTTGGGGAGTTTTGGTGGCCAGCGAAAGTGTTTAGGCTCGGAAGAGTGTTCCTGCAGCCACTCTGTAGCAACTGTGGTTGTGTGGGCCTCTCCATTGTCCTGCTGGAATTACCCACTTCCGTCGGAATCCACAATGGACACGAATGGATGCAGGTGATCAGACAGGATGTATCTAGACGTATCAGGGATCCCACATCACTCCGAATGCGCACGCTCTACAACGTCACAGAGCCTCCACCAGATTGAACAGTCCGCAGTTGACATGCGGGGTCCATGGAGTCATGATGTTGTCTTCATACCCATACACGTCCATACTGTATATACATTTTGAAATGAGACACGTCCAACCAGGGATTATGTTTCGAGTCATCAACAGTCCAATGTTCGTACCGATGGGCCCAAATGAGGCGTAAAGCTTTGTGCTGTGCAGCCAGCAAGGGTACACGAGTGGGCCTTCGGCTCTGAAAGCCCATGTAGATGATGTTTCCATGAATGGTTCGCATGCTGATACTTGTTGATGGTCAAGCATTGAAATTTTCAGTTATTTTCGGAAGGGTTGCACTATCGCCACTCTGAACGATTCTCTTCAGATTTTTTTCTGGCCACAGAGATGTTGGAGATTTATTGTTTTACTGGATTGCTGATATTCAGGGTGCCCTCGTGAAATGGTCGTACAGGAAAATCCCCACTTCATCGCTACCTCGTAGATGCTGTGTCCCATCGGTCTTGCGCCAAGTATAAAACCACGTTCAAAGTCACTTAAATCTTGATAACCTGCCATTGTAGCAGCAGTAACCGATCTAACAACTACGGTAGACACATGTCTTACATAGGCGTTGCCGGCGGCAGCACCATATTAAGCCTGTTTACATATCTCTGTATTTGAATACGCATTATTATAATAGTTTCTTTGGCATTTCAGTGTAGATGTAGCCGAGTACATCTATTGTTCTACAGTTTCACTCTTTAATAACCAAAGAATCAAAAAAATCGGTCTTCAGAGACACTGGTTTTACAGGAGGGCGTTTTCCAATTTGAAATTAGAATGATATTATTTCCTTCAGCTGCTGATGGGCGTTGATAGATATCAACGAAGACAGGTGAAAATGTGTGCCCCGACCGGAACTTGAACCAGGTATCTCCTGCTTACATGGCATTCGCTCTATCCATCTGAGCCACCGACGGCACAGAGGATAGTGAGACTACAGGGACTGTCTCGCGCACGCCTCCCGCGAGACCCACATTCTCACCTTTGTATGTCCACACACTACATTCGTAGCGTCCTTTCGCACATGCCCGGAAGAACAGACACAATATCCATATAAATATATTTTCCAATTCGCGTGCGCTGCGTCTCCACGGGGCACCACAGACGCACCTGCTGACGGTGAAGGCACCCTTACTCGAAGACGTTGCGCAATGCTAACGAAAAGCGTGTGGGGAGGAGTCAGACGTTGTGGACAACGATCTTGATAAAGGCGACCAGCAGCTCTTCCAGTACTGTGCGCTTTGGCCACACAGGATACTCGTGTCGGTGTATTCGGCAAAAGTGTGCTCAGAAATGTTGCTCTAACACTCACAGACACATGAACGAGACTCGATCCAGGTCAGAGAGGAGACAGCCGTCAAATGACATCATAGGATCAGACGTAAGTAACCCCCCCCCCCCCCCCCCCTCCAGTGATTATAACCCTGTTGCATACCACATTAGCGAAGGTGTATTTATACGGCTGTAGCACGGATATACCTTTCCATACATGGGCTCCTCTTCAAAATATCGTCACTCAGTTCCCTAGAAGTTTTTAACGGGAATTTTGCAACATCCTGTATCTCTCCACTAACTATACAGTTCTTTCCAGAATTAGATCCCTCTGCAGTGGAGTGTGCGCCGATATGAAACTTCCCGGCAGATTAAAACTGTGTGCGGGACCGAGACTCGAATTCGGGACCTTTGCCTTTCGTGGGCGAGTGCTCTACCATCTGAGCTACCCAAACACGACTCACGCCCCGTCTAAACAGCTTTACTTCTGCAGTACCCCGTCTCCTACCTACAGCTGTTGTACGACATTCGAAATATACGGATGTATTTCAGAATTTCGGCGTAATGCAACTTCGCAGAAACATGGCTGAATTTTCCTGTATATTGTTATCATTAAAACCAAGCACCGTCTCAGTACCTAATACTTTTTGATATGGAGACAATTTTCATCATTTCAAGCACTATTAAAGTTGGTAGGTGTAGGGAAAAAAATACCAGTACCATACTGAAAATATCGGTGAGAAGCGATAGAATTCCTACAAACAACTTGGAGAAAATCATTTTGGGTTCTAGGCCATGTCATTATAAAACAGTGAAACAACTAAAATAACTACATTCCGACCATCGTTTAAACGATCCTCTTCAGAGCGAATAAATGCCACGAAATTTCAAATCAGCAGCAGCGAAATGAAAGGTCGATTTGGAAACAGTTTCTATTTCTTCTTTCTTATCTTCGATTAATTTCCCAAATATCTCGTTGGTTTCGTATGTTGCTTTCTTTATACAAGGTGTTCAACATTTCTAGAGCTTGCAATTTTACCTAGTAACTCATGCATGCAAACGTCATCTAACGAGGCTACAGAGCATCAAAATACAGGCGCCAGCTCCGGCAAATGTATGTAAGTAGAGTGTGATGCCGTGATCATGTATCATTTTGATCATGTATCATGATCCGGAAACGAATGAGTCGAAAGTTACATACCTCTGACGGCGGAATACAAGTACTGGTACTGTTGTTGCTAACTTTCAAAGGTGGTAGTATGGATCAAAGTAAGAAAAAATGTCCGGTAAACATGGGCTACAAAATGCATACCTTAGGAGCTATGAGCACTTGTTCAGCAGTGGAGATATGTTTTATGCTAGTGAACAAGTCCTCACAGCTCTTAAGGTATGCATTTTACAGCCCATGTGTACTGGACATTCGGTCCATACTACCACCTCTGAAAGTTTCCTGCCCTGCATCTCAGCTACAACACTACCGGTAGATCCTGTCACACGTAACAGGAATGTCTTCTCTTCCAATTTTCCGTTATAGGGACATAACCTCAAATTTATAGATTTATCCATCTCCATCATCATAGAAAATTGGTAACATCTTCATTGAATCTTTCTGTGTACACATATTTTACAGACTCCAGCGCCTGTAACTTCGATACCCTGTAGCGTCGCTGGATGACGTTTCCAGACATCGATTCCTATGTAAAACTTCATCTGGTAGGTCCCCTCTACAGACGCGATAAGTGTGTAGCACGACGTGTGAAACATTCTGTATGCAAAGTGAATAACATGGGTGAATGGGCTAGAACCGAAGCCCCCCCCCCCCTCCCATTATCTCTCTCTCTCTCTCTCTCTCTCTCTCTCTCTCTCTCTCTCTCTCTCTCTCTCTCTCTCTCTCTCTCTCATTCTCTCACTTTCATTCTCTCACTCTCTCTTCTCAACTATCAACTGCCAGCTTTCCTTTATGTCTTTTAAGTCTTAAAACTGCTGACTGATTTCTGGCAGAGCTCTAGATAACATGCCGCTCACTGTATTTTATCGCTGGTTGCATCATCTTAAATTCAAACTGTATATTTTGCTCAAAATTGTCAGAAGTTATTTTGTAACATCTATAGATGTTATAAATATGGGTTGAATTTCTTCAACCGATCTCTAGCGGCTAGTGTGTTCTCTCAAAATCGATTTTCCTCTAGCTCGTCTCCTCTAATTCCTGTGTAAATATTTTGGATCAGTATTTTCAGCCAGGACGTATGAAAGTGATGGTTCGATAGTATCCGCAATTATCACTATTTGACTTATTTGGTGTTGGTGTTATTTTTTTCGTTTAGTCTGAAAATTTAGCAGTCACGTCAGTTAGCATAGATGTTGAGGAGTGAAGCAGCAAACGTCGATAGAATGAGTCCTCGCCGGTGCTGATAGAGCCTTCTGGTGGCGAAGCCCTGCACTACAGACAACTGAGTGTGTGAGGAACTAGTAGCGACATCTAGCAGCGAAGTGATGAACAGCAAAATGGCCGCGAAAATTGAGTGACTTAAATGTCTAGTTGCTGTTTATTTCTTCCTTTACACTATTATTACAAAACAGATTACGGCATCACTGCTCGGTTAGTCTGTTACCGTATTTTTGTGTATTTCACACATTACAAAATAATTCTGTTCTGGTAACATATAATGCAAACTACATCTCGAGCGACATTAACGTACGCAGCATGTTACATTCATCATTCCCTCTTCGTAATTTAGTATTACTAATAGTTTTGTCCACACTTTTAAGCATTAAAAATGGATATGTGGCTCGAAACAGGACTACTGTTACATTAAATGTTAACAACATAATCGCACGGTATAGTGAGTTAAAGAATATTGAACAGCAACGAGAACTGTAAGTAAGTTTATGCAATGCAACGTTAGTGATATAATAGTACAACAGTAATAGGCGTTTGTCAGCCCTTTTTTCTATTTTACAGTTTCACTCATTACTGATGGCAAATGCCTTGCAGAGAACGTAATATTCTGCATCTTCGGTACGGCCTTCAAAAACTCTTTCATTGAACTGCACTTAACCTGGAGAGGTAGTAATACAATTTTTTCTCTGATCTACAAGATACTTTTACAAAAAGTAGAGGCAGAGAGGTAGTCATGTAACTATTAATCGAAATATTATATGAACTATATGGGCGTGTTAGTAAAATCACCAAGAAATTCCTCTTATTAATTTTAAGTGTTATCTGTTTGATTCAGCATTCAGCTCACAAAAACCACGAGAAATATCGTTTTTATAAAAAAAAACAGTTTATGTCATTAGTGACCTGTGTAATATCAAACATCTCATTTTGACACTAGAATAATTTGAGAAAAAAGGCCTGTTTTAGTTTTTGAAAATGCAATAAGTGAAAACAATGTATTTTTAAAAGGTATTGTCAATTGTTACGAAAAGATTTATTATACAGAATTTATTAATCGCATAGTAAATCATGATACTAAAAAGAACACCTTGTTGGCTTGTGATACAATATTTTGCATTTTTTTATGACTTTGAAATAATTACTGCTTTTTCAACACTGAGAATGAGTAAAATACATTATGTAATTTATGAATCAGTATGGTAAACTTTTTTTCGAATATTCATTGTTAACTACAAGAAAATGGCAGATGTTTGGGTACCTCAGAAGTATTCAGCACACGAAGGATAACAAAAATCATTTTTTTGGTAAGGTTTTTGTTTCATAGTTTCCTACAAATATTACTGATACCACAGTGAGATATATTAAGTACCTTAAAACATATGTAGATGTGGTCTGGTGAAGAAAGTGTGTGAATTAAAATTTAAAATGCTTGCACCAGCATAATCAGGTTTAGTTTGTAGTGTGGGAGTGAGCTCCACGTGGGACCCGAAGCACGGACCCCACGGGGGTGCCCGGCATGCGCCACATGCCAGGGCAGAGGTGGAGGCTAGTGTTCGGAAGTCTGAAAATTCCAGCGCCGGCCGGGGATTGAACCCCGGCCCGGCTGGGGCGAATAGCCCCAGCCGAGGCGCTGGAACGTTCCAGACCCCCTTACCACTAGACCACCGGGGACCCCGGCTGTTTCTTGCTCCATAGTCCAGCTAGTGGTCGTAGAGCACTTCCTGTTGTCCTCCGTGTTTACACCGAGGCAGCAGTGGCGTGGTGTAACAGGAAGTGTTTACTTGCGTCCGCTGGATGTCCACTTAGTGTACGACTTATTTACCCGGCTGACGTTCGTGTCGCTATAATCTCCTTAGTTGCGTTACAATTATATGCAGGGAATGAAAATCTGCCTATGCAGTTGCACGCAGTCGCAACTCACTATTTGAACCTCTGTAATTCGATCGTGTTGTCAAGACCCATGTCAGAACTGTTTATCGAAGAAAGCTCATGTGTTCGGTACATTTCATAAACGGAAGCGACTGGGATAACAGACAGCCCGTAAACATTTTGTAATGAAGCGTCAGCCGGTACGTAATACTCGATATCTGGAGTTGTTTTATCGGTTATTAAGATAAACGTTTCACCCCTACACACTTAAAAAAATTCCCGTGTTTTCTCAATAAAGCATAAGCACAGTACATAAATCCCTCACGAAAATGACATAGGAGAAGTACAAGTGTTCGAGTTCCACAGAAAACAAGTGGGTCCATGAAGGTGTGGAACGGAGAGCAGAACTAAAATAAGATGTAACGTTTCGGGATTCCCTTATAGTCGCGTAGACACTCCAGAAGCAGGAAGATCCGTTTGATGACGTCTCTTGAGGAGCGAGGAAAAAATTCACTCTCAAATAACTATTGTACAAGATGCCTCGCCGCCTCTTGAAGGGTGTCATGGGATTCTGCAGCCGTGGACTCGGCGACCCGTGAGCCAACGCGGTGTTTCTGACCACATACATTTTAGCTGCGGGTTCTCCGACGTGCAAAGGAAGCCGCGACAATGGGGAGGCTCTGCGTGCCGTTTTGTAATAAGAACGCCTCTCCACATTTTATCGTAGGAATGATATAAATTTTAAACTTCTTAGATCCACCGAGTCATTATGTATTCTTAAAATATCTTTTAACTCTTTTTCAGCACATATGTATCTTTTACCTCTTTCACTGAAGAAGCTGACCAACAGATTTTTTTTCAATTTCAGGTATTGGTTTTATTGCATTCTCCTTTAGCGTATTGATCAGAAATTGTAGGTTAAGATACCTTTGCCTTATTGAGTATCGTTTGCTATGCCAAACTTCGACAGCATTCATTGTCCTGTGCATCGAATTGATGACGGTAGATAGCTGACCGAAATCACTTTGAAATAAATTCTCTGAACGCAGATAACTTTGATACAGTAGTGTTAGGTATCGAGGTATTATCTAACGCAACTGAAGTCAACCTAAGAGTGAATTTATTTCGAAATAATTTCGGTCGACTGTCTGTCTTCACCAATTCCACATTTCAGGTTGTGTACTAGCATTTTCCATCTATTGACTGATTAAATAGTCTACGCCACTGGGCACTTGCTACGCTGTTACTCTCCATGCTTCATCAAGGCAGTCCGGTGGAAGATGGACTCTACAGCACACGTGCGGCAAGACAAACGAACTACTTCTTCATCCCTGTATTGCTCCACTAATCGCAGTTCTTGTATGTCTTCCACAGGCATTGCTTGAAATGAAAATTACAACTGGAAAATAAATGCCTCGGATAACACTGTTTTCATAGCTTAATTTGCAGCCATTTCGAAGTAAAGCAATGCAGTTTTAAATGACAACCAAGTTATGACATTTCTCGGTTGAGAAAAAATATTTCACAATTATTTTGACTTTCCTCTGGTAAAAAAGCTAGTCTTCCGTGCTTCAGGTATCAACAAGTTGTTTCGAACACCTCTGAAATGTCCGCCCATAAGAAGAGCTTTATTTTCAAACATTTTCTCCCATTCTTCGTAACTGATCACCAGGATTCATTTGTCAGGAACAGGGCTATTATCAGTCTCCTTAAAAACTTCAGTCACTTTCAAAATATCTTCGTGCTGCCGAATCCCTGAACTACTGCCGTCTTTCTCACAATTCGTTATACTTGCGACGTAATCTAAACCTTTATCTCGCAAATCTTGAAATTGCTCTTTAAACCCTCCGAAAAAAGGCACTGTCTACTCACCGCAGACTGTTTCCCAGCAGTTATGCATTCGTTTCTTAATATCCACATCTGTTTCGTCAGGTTGGGCGAGAAACTTACTGTTGAGCCGTGATTCTACCATTTACAATTTTTAAACTGCCGCTGCTCCTATTCCGTTCGGAGTTCCTGTACAAGCAATTCGTATAATTACCACATTTCCGGTGCTCCTGGCACCGCTTACCATCCTTTCCCCTTTCTGTTTCCTTTTCCTTTCCTTTTTCTAACCACAGGCTCCAGTCACATTAACGTGATCACCGCCTGTGTCCGACGCTAATGAGTAGGGTATGCGTAACGCGGAAACTCAGCCACTTATGTGACATCCAAAAGGACGTGATCATTGCCTTTCGGGCCACAGGTGGATGCATTTTCGAAACGGCAGAGTTCGTAAAATGTTGGCGTGTTGCCATATTTAAAGCACTCCGCGCATGGCGCTGTCGAGAGCCGACGCTGAGGCCGTTGTGGTGCCCCACGGTCCACAGAGGACAGGAGTTAAAGGAGACCGCAGGTGAATAACGTGCAACTGCTGAGCAACTGACCATGCACGTGAACCGAAGAGCCTACCGACAGTGTCTCCTCTAAGACCACTCAGCGAAAAATGCTATGTGTGGGTCTCCACAGCAGACTCCTGGTCCACACACCTATGCTGACTGCTGTTCGTCCGCGACGAAGGCTGGAATTTTCACGCCAGTTCTGCGACTGGGCGTCCACTGAACGGTGACCTGCGGGCTTTCCAAGTGACAGACAGACGTTGGCGTGTAGGGCGCAATTCACCTGAAAGTGAACACCCTGCAACAGTCGGCGGCAGGGTTAGGACAGGAGGAAGGATCGTTACGATCTCACAAACGTTATCGTGACACTCCCGTCGTTCTGGAAGGCACAGTGGATGAGCAGAAATATCGGTCGGAACCGTTGCCACACCTACATCGATTCTTTTTTCCCTCGGAATCTACCAGCAGAACAACTAAATCTGTGACACAGCTTGCAGTGTGAAAAGCACCAGGATGAGTTTGCTGTACTCCGCCGACCACCAGGCTTCCCGGGCTTAACGGAATCGAGAATATGTGGGACCACCTCGATGAAGCTCTTCGTATCCTGGGTCCTCAACCGAAAAACGTAGCGCAGCTAACTAAGGCACCGGCGTCGGCATGGCTCAGTACCTCACTGACTCCTACGCGTTTCTCAGTTGTCCGCGCTTCCCGTTAATCTTATCCCCCTACAGTGACTCAATAACGACACTCTCCCGTACACGACAGCATTATCAACAGCCGCAGACTGCTGTTCACTCTGCCTGTCACCTCATTTGTGTCTATACAGTATAACAGCTGTCTGTTACACTTCCTGGGACACTCCTGACGATGCCCTTGTGTCTGATCAACGCTCGCTGTCGAGAACGTACTGGTATCTGTTGTAGACTTTAAGCCGCTCTCATATCTGGGAACCGACTCCGTATGCTCATACGAGGCCCTTGGTTAACAGTGTGCAGTGGAGCACCGTGCCAAAGGCTTTTCTCAAATATAGGAGAGTGCAATGTGCTTGGGACCCTTCATCCGTGGTTCGCAGTATATAATGTGCGAAAAGGGCAAGCTGCGTTTCACACGAGCTTTCTAAAACCGTGCTGATTTCTGGACGTAAGCTTTTCGGTGTCTAGGAAATTTATTATAATCATATTCAGAATACGTTCTAGGATTCTGCAGAAAATCGATGTCTGTAATTTTGCACATCCTTTCTTTTACTCTTCTTGTACACGAGTGTCACCTGCGATTTTTTAAACTGCCTTAGGTTGGACCCATTACAGGTGTAATATTCAGAAGGCAAATGTATATTGATCTCGTTATATACGGCTGCAACTTGCGCTTTTGCCAGTCCTTTGCGAAATACTGCTGGGCAAGAGAAAGGCGATAAATGCGAATGAAGTAAGTAAAACTGAAATTGTTTTAACTTCTTCGCTGTCGCCGAATCCTTTCCAAGCGATGCGTCCTTGAGCGGGTCAAACAGGTAGCAATAAATGCTCTACAAGTGAGGTTGACTTTTGAAGTTTTTCTTACCAGTCAAGTACAATGCAGACAGCTTCCATTCTGAATAATATCAGCAATATGAAAATGAAAATTCACGAAAGTCAAATCTGGACTGTAGCGATAATGACGCAGAGTCTCCCAACCCATTACTGTTTCTTTTCCCTTCCAGTGGTTTCTTGGATCAGCTGCGCTATGTTTGGGCGAGCGTTGTTGTGTAATAGTATCACGTCTTTTCTTTGACATTGGCGACCCTTTCCTCTCGTTTTCGGCTTTACTTTGCTCATCAATATGTGTGAGTGGTCAGCGCTGCATCCTGTACGCAGATCTTCCAAATAATCACCAAAATACAACTACTTTGGCATCCAAATGATGGTCAGCATCACTTTCCTCGCTGATGCTCGAGTTTGAATTCCTTTCGGACAGGTGAACTAGTGTGCTTCCATTTCACTCCTTGTCTTTTCGAGTCGGGTTCCCCATTTTGAACGAAAGTTTAATCACACGTTAAAATCTCGTTCGAAAAAGGTTCACCTTCACGTTCATAGCACTCTTTGTTTCCTTGTGTTGTGTGAATTCTCTCGGGACCCACGTTGGACTTGTTTCGCTGTACTTGAGCATGTCAATGACGACGTTATGGACTGTGCCACTACCTGTTGCAGCTATTTTGCTATTCAGTTCTACTGCAACACGTCGGCCATCAGGAGTAATGTCAGAGCCGGCTTTAAGCGAAGGAGGAGACAGTTCAATTGGCCGGCCACGGTGTTTTTTTATTAGTCACTGAAGTTAGATTGTTTTTGAACTGTCCTACGTATTTATCAAAAATTTCCGTCTTTCGCACAGCTTTGACCATACTGAAAAAACGTTAGAGAAAATATTTCGGCCGTTTTCTGCCTTCTGAAAGGGAAAACGCATCGTTGAACGTTGCTCAGTTAATGTGGAAACTTCAACCAGACACGCCATTCTCAATTGCAACATTAAGGTTATAAATAAAACAATTATTTTTTGTCAGCCGCTCTTAGCTCATCACAGTCATGCCATCCTAAAGTCATGAAACTACAAAAATTCTTCCTACGGACTATTCGACTTCATTAATTTGCTTTGCAGGGGAAACTCACGAAGGAGTATGTGCTTAGTATTTAGTCGGTCATTTCTAGTTGATGAGAAAGTTAAAACAAACAAGTAGCAAACCATTGCTCATTTATTTAGGAACAACATTTATCAGATACAGCTGAGTAACGTTTAACCCAAACCTTAAATGCCATATATATGACACTGCTCGTAGCTGCATCATCTGGCAAGGTACGCACTAACACCAATAACAAGAAAATGCACCATGACCTTCGTAAACTGTGCATTCTTCATGCCACTGTTGGGAGCAGACATCACACTCAATACAGTCTTGCGTGACAGACTCGTTTTAGTCTTCACCACACCTTGGGCAGTTCAAAACATGAAGTTGGAATAATAGACAATTGTGAAGGTGATTCGATAAACCCTATGCCTGGCACTTAGATATGATTTGCACAATATCCATGTGGGTGTAGATCCCTCCTTGGATTGTGCCCTGGTTGTTGCTGAAGATGATGGAGCAGTTTAATCCAGATTAACCACAGAGATTCTACGTTGTTCGTTACTGATATTTTGTCCCTCCTTGGTTTAGTTTGTTTTCCTAACAATGCATTTTTGTACGTAGAATCAAACAGAACTCCGGATGTTTTTGCAGCTTGCTTTAGATGTTCGAAAACCTAAAATTGTGCAGTTCACAAAACGAAAAATCATAGTATCCTATGACTACAGCATCAATAACTCTCATTTTCAATCGGTCAGCTTACACAAATACCTCGGTGTAACACATTGTAAGGATACGGAATGGAAGCAGGACTGAATAAAACTCAAGACGCGTTCATACGATTTCTACACCTGGATAAGCGTTCGACAATGTAAAATGGTGCAAGATCGAAGTTGTGAAGAAAATAGCTCTAGGCAGAGACGGGTATATATTAGTACAAGACCCAAGAGGAAATAAGAGTGGAAGACCAAGAACGAAGTGCAAGGATTAAAAAGAGAGTAAGACTTTGATATAGTTATTCGCCTATACTGTTTAATGTTTGCATCAAAGAAGCAATGAAGAAAATAAGAGAGAGGTTCAAGATTCGCACTGAAATACGGGTTGAAAGGATACCAGTGACAATGTTTGCTGATAATATTATCGTTGTCAGTGAAAGTGAATTACTACAGGATCTGATGAATGAAATATACAATATAATGAGTGTAGAAGTAGGGGTCAGAGTAAATCAAAGACAATAGTGATGAGATGAAGCATAAACGGGAAAAGCGAGAGTCTTAACATTGGTGATAACGAAGTAAGAAATGGAACCATCACATCGTGTCAGTCAAAGATAAAGGTGGTGGCGAACTGTAATGTATTGTTAGAATTAAAGAGAAATATAATCAGTGCACAAAGATGATCTTTTTTGAACTATTGGTGCGACCCATACTCTAATATTGCTCCATGGTGTGGGACCTGTCCCATATACGAGTAGCAGGGGATATTGAACTGTTCATAATAAAGTCAGCACAGGTTTGTTTGGCTCACAGGAGAATGTAACAGAGATGCTGAAGAAATTGGGAGATGCCTGAAAATACATATAAGCTATCCCGAGAAAGCTTACTTGCCAAATTTCTAGAACATACCGTAAATTTTGAATATACGAGGTGTGTTAAAAAAAATTGGGAACGTTCGTAATTTCGCGCCAATGGCGTGTTGGGGCGAAATGCAGTTGACATCCCTGCACGCGCGTGTGCTTAATGTGTAACTGCGGGAAGTTTCACTGTTGCATGTCTGTTAGCTTATTGTTCAGTGCTGTATTGACTAGAACGTTGTGTCGCACAGTTGGCGAACTTCGAGAGGGTATAGTTAGAGGAGCAAAGCGCCTGCAATAAATTTTGCGTGAAACTCAAGAAAACCGCCGCTCGGGGTAGCTGCGCAGTCTAGGGGCCTTGCCACGGTTCGTGTGGCTCCCCTCTGTCGGAGGTTAGAGTCCTCCCTCGGGCGTGGGTGTGTGTAAGTGGTGCAAGCCTAGGGACTGATGACATCAGCAGTTGGTCCCATAGGAACATAAGAGCTAAACTCAAGAACACCTCTACAGAGACACGCCAAATGATGCAGGAAGCCTACGGTGATGAGTGCTTAAGCCGCACTCGGTGTTACGGATGGTTCACACGGTTTAAGAACGGCCGGACGGAAGCTAAAGACGACGCTCGTCCTCCGACTTCTGCCAGCAACGCTTGTGTCAGGAACGTCAACGATCCTGTGCGTGCTGAACGAAGACTGACTGTCCGAGAGATTGCAGAAGAATGTAACATTGCAGTTGGATCGTGAAATCCTAATACAGCGTCTTGCAATGTATCGTGTTGCCGCCAAGTTCGTGCCACGGCTCACGAGTCAAGAGCAGAAAGACCTCCACCTCCCAATCTGAGAAGAGCCTTAGGATCACCCAAATGAGAACGAGATGTTCCTTAAGAAAATTATAACTGGTGATGGGTCTGCAGTTATGACGTTGTCATGAAGGTTCAATCTTCACAATGTGTAGGGAAATGTTCTGAACGATCAACATATAAAATAGCTTGTCAGGTCAGCTTGGCCCTTGCAGACATTTATTTTCAAAGTTGAAAACCAAGTTGAGAGGACGAAGATTTGTAACGATAGACGCACGGTCCAGCGAAAGGCGAACCAAGTCTGCTCCCAGAAGTGGAAACGGTTTATCAGTCGTGGGGGTGATCATATACAAATATGTGAAGGTAAGCGTAGAAAATTTTTGTGGACAAAGTTCCGGAATTTTTTAAACAGACCTCTTAGACGAAAGGTAATGAATACAGGCAAGTGGTCTGCAAATGTTCGTACGCTTGAGTTCGCTTCCATTCGCTGCTGTTCAAACTGGGCTTAATAATAATATTCCCTGTGTGAGATGTAATTGGAAAACTATGTAAACGCTGAGCTGTGCGCCGCTTACAGCCCACGCGAAATTATTCTCGGAGGGACACATCATTATCCCCTTCGTGCCTAAAGTTGCTTCGGCCAAACTCAAACTCAATTGCCAGGCCGATAGCTCGTTATCCTACTGCTCTGCAAGTAACACTTGGTCTGAAACCATCTGTACGGTTATGTAGGTTAAGACACTGCAGCCACTCAAAATGGTGGCTCCACGTTTGCGAGTAACTGACGAGAAAAGAAATTCTGAATTTTCTGTGACACTCCGTAGCATTAAGAAAGCTGAGTGACGTTAGTTGGTTGTGAGGTGTAATGGAAAGGATAATAGCTTCACATGTTGTGTTCGGATACCAAAATTTAAAAGCCTGAAGTCTTATATTTCAGAAGCAAGGAGCGTAACAATCAAGTGATTTATGAACAGTACGTGCACACATTTTTGCTCGGTTGATTTTAATTGAGGTTGCAACGTGCAGATCAAGCAAGTACCGTACTGTAGAGAGGTTGAGCAAGAGAAGCGTTTGGAACATGTGTTTACCCTTATTTTGGATAGTTAGCTTTCTTATCTGAGAAGTAATTGTGGCTAGCCCTTGACATGCATCACGAATTCCTTCGTCGTTCAGTCTAATATCGCCTTCCCCCCCCCCCCCCCCCCCCCCCCACACACAATACCCTCCACCTCTCATGATTTTGAAAATAAAAGTGTTCCTAGAAAAGTTGTTCACTGTACAGTTTATTTATGTGCCAAAGTTAGTGATAATGTGGGGGAGGGAAGGCCACAGACCTCAGGGAGGGGGGTGGGGTAGGACAGGGGGTACTGGAAAATGTCTGATGACAGTCAGGAGCAACGGTCTACGAAAGGCTGGGAACCACTGTTCAACTGCCTGTGAATGTATACTGAACATAAATGTGGAAAACTGACACAACCCACTTTTTGAATTTTTTTTAATTCGGGTTAACTAGTTTTGGAACCGTTTGAGGGACATCTGAAAATGTGGCGCACAGAATTCGCGTCTTTATTTCTTTAGATTGAATCTGGGTACTGGCTCTTTGACAATAAGACAGAGCACTCTTTAATGTATCGCCACGAGCGGCAGTTAAACGGCGACATGTATCGCGAAACCAAAACACCTACTTACCGTGGCAGCGTGGGCGCTATTGCAGTTAATATCCATCTAGCAACTTGCGTTTTAGTTGTCTGTTGGCCACTGGTCAATCTCTTTCCATTGTAAATATAAATACGAATTGTCTCCATATATCACAAGCATAACGTTTACTACAGATGTACGTTACAAAGATCTTTACTTAAAAATACAGCATACTTTGCTCTGAAACAATTTTTTGGATTTTTGTGCTTATAACACGACGGCGTGCTGAGAAGATAATGACTCGGTCTGTTTTATTTGAAGTCAGTAACATTCTACATCTTTACTATGGATATCTGCAGCCCTCTGCTTCGTACCGCGTTACATAGCGGTGTGTGACGTGACTATGTTGGGGGTGAGAAAGAGCTCACAACACTAAAAGCACGAATTCGAAGACTTCGTCCGCATGTGGAGCACACTCTCCTTGAGCACGGCAGTGCCAAACTACACACGATCGCTGCGGCATCTGCAGCAAGCCGACGTCCTTGGTTCACTGCCGTCGATCATCCTACACACAGTCTCGATTTTCGTCTATGTGCAAAACTAAGAAAACCTTCGAGCACTTCAATTATTTCAAGCGGTGCAAGCAGAGGTAAGGTTGTGGCTCTGTTAACATAGTCAAACAATATACTGTGACGGTGTCAACAAAATAGTATCTAGTTGGGGAAATTGTGCTGGTTCCGAGGGTGAGTGTGTTGAAAACTAAATTTATTGACGTGAAGAATACCGATGCAGAATGTTCATGAAGTTTGTTTTATTTAAAAATCTTTGTGACTTTTCACTCAAAACATGTCAACATTACTTTTCTGTACGTCCTCGTACAATGGATGTCGCAAAAAATACGTACATTGATCAAAATAAGTGTTAACATGAATGCTTTTAACAGCACTAGGTTCAAAAAATTTTAACTGTATGCCAATTGCAGATTAATTTTAATGGCAGCTAGCGCGATTATATGAGTGGACTATTAGATTTAATGGTGAGCATTTATGTAATTTTTAAACATTCTCTGCCTTGTCATTCTTCCTCTCTTAAGTGCCTCGTCTTCCAGTAACACTGTCGATCGATAGCATGATCTGTTGTCCGTCCATGGTTTTTCAGACCATTGATTCAGTGCTGAACCCAAACTGCTGGTCTGAGTTATTTAGCCTGGATAATCCTGTGCGTCGTGGGTCACGTATGCCATTAATCTTTCAAAGAAATGGTTCAAATGGCTCTGAGCACTATGGGACTTAACATCTGAGGTCATCAGTCCCTTAGAACTTAGGTTTAAGTAGTTCTAACTAACCTAAGGACATCTCACACACACACACACACACACACACACACACACACACACACACACACACACACACACACACACGCCCGAGTCTGTATTCGAACCTGCGACCGTAGCGGTCGCGCGGTTCGAGACTGAAGCGCCTAGAACAGCTCGTCCACAATGGCCGGCCATTAATGTTTCATTGAATTATTAATTTCAACAAGTTTTATTTATTGTTGCGAAATTGCGCTACCAAAACAATCGAGTTTTGCTATGTTGATGCTGTTGAGAATTTCTGCATTTTCGTACCGCTATATTTTTGACTATATCTGTCGATGGTGTTGTTGTTGTCTTCAGTCCTGAGACTGGTGTGATGCAGCTCTCCATGCTACTCTATCCTGTGCAAGCTGCTTTATCTCTCAGTACCTACTGCAACCTACATCCTTCTGAATCTGCTTAGTGTATTCATCTCTTGGTCTCCCTCTACGATTTTTACCCTGCACGCTGCCCTCCAATGCTAAATTTGTGATCCCTTGATGCCTCAAAACATGTCCTACCAACCGATCCCTTCTTCTAGTCAAGTTGTGCCACAAACTTCTATTCTCTCCAATCCTATTCAATACCTCCTCATTAGTTACGTGATCTACCCATCTAATCTTCAGCATTCTTCTGTAGCATCACATTTCGAAAGCTTCTATTCTCTTCTTGTCCAAACTAGTTGTCGTCCATGTTTCACTTTCATACATGGTTACACTCCAAACAAATACTCGGAGAAACGACTTCCTGATACATAAATCTATATTCGATATTAACAAATTTCTCTTCTTCAGAAACGCTTTCCTTGCCATTGCCAGTCTACATTTTATATCCTCTCTACTTCGACCATCATCAGTTATTTTACTTCCTAAATAGCAAAACTCCTTTACTACTTTAAGTGTCTCATTTCCTAATCTAATCCCCTCAGCATCACCCGATTTAATTTGACTACATTCCATTATCCTCGTTTTGCTTTTGTTGATGTTCATCTTATATCCTCTTTTCAAGACACTGTCCATTCCGTTCAACTGCTCTTCCAAGTCCTTTGCCGTCTCTGACAGAATTACTATTTCATCGGCGAACCTCAAAGTTTTTACTTCTTCTCCATGAATTTTAATACCTACTCCAAATTTTTCTTTTGTTTCCTTCACTGCTTGCTCAATATACAGATTGAATAACATCGGGAGAGGCTACAACACTGTCTCACTCCTTTTCCAACCACTGCTTCCCTTTCATGCCCCTCGACTCTAATAATTGCCATCTGGTTTCTGTACAAATTGTAAATATCCTTTCGCTCCCTGTATTTTACCCCTCTGTCGATGGTATCCTTAATATTTTTCGATACGATCGCATTTCAAATGCCTAATACAGTCCATGACTCAGCTCCATAGAGTAGGACACCGAACGTGTAACATCGAAGTAGTCGAGTGCGAATCCTAATGACTGCTCTGAAGGTTCTCAGCAGTCGCCGCGGACTAAATGACTGCAGGGGACTCGATGCATTGGCCATAAGTTTTCTAGTAATTCTGGAGATTTTCCTTTGGACTAAGTATGAAGTCGTTCCTTGTTGCTTAGATCGTGCAGGTTTCAGACCGATTGTGTTAGTATTGCTACACTACTAAATGTGTATCCACCACCATATCAGGGTATATAATGAAACGGCGGCCCTCTTTCTTCATGCCTTACAAGGAGATATCTCCAGCGGTAGGATCGACTTTTTGGAACCATCTATACGGTTATGTAGGTTAAGCACCCAAGTATCGCACACTGCAGCCATTCATCCTGGTGAGTCGACGTTAGCGAGGAAGTGACGAGAAAAGAAATTCGGAATTTTGTGTGAGACTCGATAGTATGAAGAAAGCCGAATGACATAAGTTGGTTATGAGGATAATTGAAAGGATACTAGCTTCACATGCATGAGGTTGTGGGTTCGAATCTCACCAGAGAAATAAATCTATTTTAGGTCTTTATCGAAGTGACATTGATAATCATATTCCTTCAACTGATGTAAAAATATATATATATATTTTTTTAGTTCCACTCCTGGGTCACGTGATTCAATAGTGATATGAACTTCTTCATTTGGTCTAGTTTTCTTATCATCCCTTCTCCACTGGAAATATTTGTTTGTGAACTTTTAATTATCTTCATGTATCAATTCCGATTTAATGCCTCCTGTTTTTATTACCCTGTATTTTCGTCTACGTTATTGTGTACATTATATCGATTTCTCACTTTGCTTGAATTTTATTTTACTTAGAAAACATTCTCTCATTTATGTCCTCATCTACACTATAATTTCCATAGTGCACAAAGATTTTATGTTATGTTTTAAATATTTGTATGTCGATTACCATGCAAAAAAAGGCACGTCTCCCAAAGAAAAACGTTTTTCACATTAATGCACAGTCAATATAAATAGATTATTTCGTCTTTTATTTTTTAATTCATTTATCGGAGTTTTGAAGTAATTCAATAGTCAAACAGATAGGTATAATAAATTACACATTCACAAAAATTCCGATTGGAAGAAAAATTAAACAAATGGAAAAGTTCATACGGTGACTAAAACGATGTGACGAAAGAATAGAACGAAAGAAATTACATTTAAACCAATAAATAGAGTACAAATAAACATCAAAGTCATTTCGATAAAGATTTTTAAAAAAATTTACTGCACCTGACGAGGCATGGTTAAGCTTCTATCGTAACCATTATGACACGTAACCAGACTGTGGAATACGACTTTCTTCACGCTATGTAGCATCAGGCAAAATTTTGAAATCTTTTCCGTCAGTTACTTTCAATCCGAGGGCCACCTGGATGCAGGGATCTTAAGTTGCACTACGGCTTATTTGGATTCAAAAAGTCGATCCCACCGCTGGGGGCTCTCCTTGTTAGTTTTAAGAGTAACAAACGGCACATTTTGAAATAACAGTAATATCGCAGTCCAGTAGCGCCGGACCCTGCAAACTTGAAAGACAACTCCAGCAAAGGCAAAGAAAATGTTACTGTAGCAAGTAAATTACTGTAGGCAACTGAACAACAACGAAATAATAACAATAATTGGTTCGCAGGAGAGCTTCTGTAAAGTTTGCAAGGTAGGAGACGAGGCATTGGTAAAGCTGTGAGGACAGGGCGTGAGTCGTGCTGGGGTGGCTCAGTTGGTAGAGCACTTGCCAGCGAAAGGCAAGGGTCCCGAGTTCGAGTCTCGGTGCGGCACCCATTTTCAATCTGCCAGGAAGTTTCAATAATAATAATAATAGATCCAGTCATATTAATATGACCAACTCCTATTTTCGAGGTCAACGTGTAATAACCCATAGACTCCAGGAGATAGCATTAGTAGGTGATGAATGGGGGTGGGGGGAGGAGGCTGGAAACAGTGAAGTCGTTGTCATAATGCGTAAAAGGGGCGATTTATGTGACGTCCAACAGGGCAAAATCGTTGGCTTTCTTCCCAAGGGTGGAAGCATTTCCGAAACGGCAAAATCTGTAATCTTTTCACATGCCACTGTATGTAAAGTAAACCGTGAGTGGCAAAATCTCGGTATTCTAATCCGGCTCCAAGGCAAGTGTGTTGGACTACGGGCAGTAGGCGACACAGGTGAACGATAGCTGCAGATGTGTGTGCTGGCGAGAAGACGTGCAACTTTTGTGCAGCTGACAGCCCAGGCGAACCGAGGGCTGCCACCAATGTTTCCTCAACAACTTATGGGCTTCCGCAGTGGGCACCTGGTCCCTGCACCCACGCTGACTGCTCTTCATTGGCGTTGAAAGCTTGCATTTGCACGCCGGTACCACAACTGAAAGTCCACTGAGTGCTACAGGTGGCCTCTCCATATTCATCACATTTTGTGCTCCATCGGACAGATTGAAAGCAAACGCCCTGCAACCCTGAGGGAGTGTTATGGTGTGGGCAATGTTTTCGTGGCACTCCCTGGGTGATCTCGTTGTTCTGAAAGGCACAATGGATCAACCCTAGTACGCACCTATCCTTGGGGACCAAATCCACCCCTAGATGCACGTGTAACATAGCTCGCAGTGTATGTGCGTGGTTCTGAAAGCTCTAGGATGAATTTACCGTACTGCCCTCACCACCAAATTTTCCGCCTTTAAACCCAATCGAGAATCTGAAAGGTCACCTCGATCGAGTAGTTTGTGCCACGGATCCTCAATCGATAGAATTCTATCGCAGCATGACAAGTACTGGGGTAGGAATGGCTTCTTATGACTGTCGTTACATCATTGACTCTATTCCTGTACGTCTCGTGCTGCAGAAGGTGTTTATTCGGTATTTTAACACGTGGTCAGATTACTGCGACTGGACAGTCTAATAATAATAATAAATTTCGCTTATTTCAGTGCCCTCGTTTAAGTCTTTCAATTGGACGGCACTTTGAAGACATGCTTATCATTAACGTACTCCAGTTGTCCAACCGGGGAAAGGGAATCGGCAGTTTAACGTGGAATCCGCACCACATGTTGTTTCTACCGACTCCTCATATCATTGAGAGGTGAAGGCTGTATTAAAAGCAGACAGAAAAATTTATTTGTTCATCTGGGATTCGATCCCGAGATTCTCGATTTGCAGGCACGCGCTGTGCCGGTAGACCACCAGGTCCAACAGTTACGAGACGGTAATCGAACTGTATTGGCAGAGTATTTCGTCGTATTTTGCGTCAAGTAAATGTGCTGTGGTGCAAGCCAAAGTACATTCACGCTAAGGGCATCAGTTCCGATCCCAGAAAAATGTGCAGCCAGAGCAGTATTGTAAGTAAAAATCAAACTCTTCCATTTTTCTTACCGAATTGCTATACATCTAGAAAACAAACCAAAATTGTGAAAACATTTCATACAAGATTACTGACAAATTTTTATGAGTAAAAATAAACGGGTATGGTAATATACATGGAGGTGAATGAAAAGTAGTGGCAGTTTGGCTATAATTCATGTCAGTCTTCATTGACTAAAATTCACTTTATCACATTTCCGTCTCGCGTCTCGATCACTTTCCACACCCACATGAAAGATGTCATACACTGTCTGTGCATCCATCTGTGATGATGTCTCGCTAGGACCGCCATATGGTGTCTTATCATTTGCTGTAAGACGTGCCACGAAATACTTCGTTCATTTGGGTGATCAGGCCATAATTGGGGGGACTCTACCGGATGAATACGGTGGATGTCCCAGTATGTCCCGCTGCCACGTATGCGGTGCTCCTGCACAGGGCTCGTCCTTTGGCGTCGTGTAAGTTGGTAGAATGCAGCACTGGAGGGAAAGATTGTTGCGCGCTCCGACCACGTGCCCTTCCAGTCTGCACCCAAGCACGTTTTTCGTGTTTCCCAAACATACTATTAAGGCACTCGAGCTAGCCTCTCCAACTCTGAGAGAGTACACACTGCAACTGACTCAAACACGACTTGTGCTGCTGACTTTACTACTTCAGCCCACCATCTGTCAGCAACAGAAAGTGTGCGTACCGAATGACTCACATCCGTCATATTATGGCATTGTGCTACCACTTTTTATCCAACACATGCAAAGACGCATGTGTGACTACTTGTTGTCTCCCATCTTGGTAGTGGCCTAATTATTGGGAGGTTTTGAAGTGCATTATCTATACGTGGTGTATCAAAAACAATCATCCGACCTGGGCCGTCTATATTTCTGGAACTAAGAAACATATACAATGAATACAATGAATTTTGTCCTTTGATGTACGAAAACTAAAAAAGTTATTTTCATCCTTTTCATTGGTGTTCAATATGCATCGTTGAGATGCACGGAACATGTCAATGCGGTGTTCAAATTGTACCAACACTGCAGCAAGCATGTCTGGAGTTACAGTTTCCACAGGTGCTGTTATGCGATGTCTCAGTTCATTTATTGCTGTTGGTAATGTAGGTACATAAAGAGTCTCTTACAAAACCATACATATATAATCACATATAGTCGGGTGCGGTGACCTTGGAGTCTAGTAGTCTAAGGGTGAGTGATTTACTCCAGTGTGAACGATCCATCGTTCAGCAATCGTTTGATTTAGAAATTCCCACACTTCCAGATGCCACTGTCGCGGTGCCCCATCGCATTGGAAAATGAAGTCGTTCGAATCAAACTGTGGGAAGAGAAAGTTTTCAGGCATATCGAGATATATGCTTACTGTAACAGTGTTTCCGGCAAAGAAATATGAATCATACACATTTTCCCTCTAAACTGTACAAAATACATTAAATTTAGGAGAGTCTATTTTATGTTGTACACCTTCATGTGGTTGTCCCGTACCTCATATTGTCACATTATGACAGTTCACCTCTCTGTGTAAATGGAGTGTTGCCTCGTCACTAAACACTAACTGTGGGAGAAAACGGCCATCCTCCACCTTGACAAGAGTGAAATTATGGAACTTCACACGATGTATCGCCCTCACGAACAGCTCGCATTAGCTAAATTTAATATTGTTTGATGCATAAACGTCGACGCAGAGACGCCAGACGGACATCGGGGACGTGCTGAGCTCTCGAGCTGCACGGCGAACGGATTTCTGCGGACCCCTCGTGAAACTGTGGCGGATGCGTTTGACGTCTGTGTCAGGCATTCGGGGACGGCCCGGCGAATCGCCTTTCCGCAAACCTTCTCTTTCTCTTAATCGTTGATGCCATCATCTAATGCTCTGTGCTGTAGGAGGATCATCATCGTACCTTGTACGAAAGTCACGTCGAACACTTATTACTGCCCACACTGCGCAAAATGCAGAACACAAAACGCTTCCTGACGCCGCGACACCATTTTTACTAGGACTGAAATGGTCGGACAGTGCTGCTGCCAAGCGGTAACCATGTAAAGCCGTAGGGTTTGCTCTTTCCAGCAGTACGCTATTCACGCACATATGTCGAATAACATAATAGTTACTTTTTTTAAAAAAATCGGTTGATCCTTTTTGATACACCCTGCATATTTACACTCTAAACAGTACCACCAATAAATTATCCCAGTGTGAAGGAAATCGTTAGATGTGATGTACGTGTAAAGGCAAACAAATGATAACAATTGCTGTTAAATTGGGTGACTCATTCAGGAGAAAGTCATAACGCGTTGGGCCACCTCTGGCCCTTAAGGAAGTAGCTATTCGACTTGATCTTCATTGATAAAGTTGGTGGATGTCCTCCTAACGGATGTAGTACCATATTCAGTTCAATTGATTTGTTACATCGTCAAAATCTCGACCTGGTTGCAAGGAGAATCCCATATAGCTCCAAAATTGGGGAGAGAGGTGGAGATCTTGTTGGCCAGTGTATTGTCACGTACGTACACACAGATGAAACTCTCAACATGTGTGATGCATAAAATATCGTCTACACTGAAAGCGTTCCCAGCAGAGGTTAACCCCTCGTAATGGCAAAAGGTGGTCATACCGCATATTGAAGTCCACTACCAGGTGTCTGGATACTTTTGATCCGATAGTGTATTTCAGAATGTTAGCAGTGGCCAGAATTTGGGACATTCGGCTTTGAGCTTAAAGCTGGTGCGAGGCGGTTCAAGATACCTCTAAAAATAGACACATCTGGCAGCATTAGAGTGAAATGTCCATCAAAGAAGCTGTGTTGCGCTCTCTACCTACAGTTGTTCTCGTGGGCGTCAGAGCCCCCGTACGCAAGAGGCCCCCTGGGTTTTATACTGCGGACACGGTAGTCGCGCCTGATGAGCTCTCAGAAATTATGAAATGTATTCGAAATTTCTATTATGGTGGAACAACAACTGTAAAATATACCGGAAACATGCACGATGTTCCGAAATTTCCGTTACAAACTCCTAGTGTAGATGGGGAATGAGTACACAATACTCGTATTCTGAATTGGAACCCATCTCCTGTAACGCACCGTTTCCTCGCTACAGCCGTCGGAAAACATGTTAGTAACGCGACCACTTGTACAAGTAAGTCATTAGCTGTGACCCAGTACATCGATAGTTCCACAATTCCACTCATTGAAAGGAAACTTGATAAGTTTTCAGAAACACTCTTCTTTACAATACGGCCTTTTGAAACTTAGGTGCGCTGCGTCTCTTTGTAGCACTGCAGTCACCCGTGCTGACGGTGAACGCACCATTATCTCAAAGTCGTTGCGCAGTTGTGGCGAAAAGCGTATGCCGTGAAGTAGGACGCTGCTGAGAACGAGCTTGATAAAGGCGACGAACTTCGCCATACAGTAGGATCATATCGGTGTATTCGGCAAAAGTGCACTCCGCAATATTTCTCTAATACTGAGAGACACTTGAGTGACGCACGAACCTTGTCAGAGTGGCAGGGCTGACGGTGAATGACATCCGACGTAAGCATCTTCCCCCACCCCTTCCGCCATCCCACGATGGCTACCCTGTTGCCTACCCACGTAGCAAACATGTATTCAAACGGCTGTAGCACGGAAAGTATACGTTTCCGTACGGGGGTTCAAATTAAAAATATTGTCGCTTAGTTCCCTCTAAAAGTGCTAGAATTTCGGAAAACTCTCTATCTGTCCAGTAAACTGTACAGCTGGTGTACCACATTCGAAATATCCGATTATATTTCAGGATTTGGGTGTTATGGCATTTTGCAGAAACATTACTGAATTTTGCTGTATATTGTTATCATTAAAGTGAACTACCGTTTCTGTCTCCATACCATAAATCATAAGTACCATTTATATCGTTTCAAGCACTATTCAGCTGCTAGGTTTTAGGAAAAAATAATTGTATCATTCTCAAAATATCGGACAGAAGCGATATAGTTCCTACAAAGAACGCTAGCGAAGATGAACAAGTGCTCATGGTTCCTGATGTATGCATGTAACAGCCTATGTGTACTGCACATTGTTTTCTTCTCTCGTTCCGTACCACCACACCTGAAAGTTTCCTGTCCTACATCTTAGCAACAACGATAATGGTACATACTGAGGTAACAGAAAGGTTCTCTGTTATAATTTTCCGGTACAAGGACATAATCTCAAATTTATGCATTTTTCCATCTGCATCATCTTAGAAAGGTTGTAACATCTTCGTGGGATCCCTCTATTTTTGTAGGCACCGGTATCTGTAACTTTGACGCTCTGTAGCGTCGCTGGCTGACGTTTTCAGAAGTAGATTCCTATGTAAAACTTCATCAGTTACGTCCCCTGAACAGCCCTGAGTAGTGTGAAGCATGATTTGTGAAACACCCTGTATAAAGAATGAATAACATCAGGGAATGGACTAGAATCCTGTCTCACTCACTTGTCACGTATTTCCTTTCTTTCATGTCCTTCAACTCGTACAGCTGCTGTCTCGTTTCTGGTGGAGTTCTAAGTAATGCTTCGCTCGCTATATTTTATTCCTGGTTGCATCTTAAATTCAAACTGTATATTCTGGTCAACATCGTCAAAAGTTTTTTCTGTATCGAAAGATGTTATGAATATGGGTGCTGTACCCTCCAAATTGATTTTCCTCTAAATCAGCTTCTGTAAGGTGCTCCATTCCTCTGCAAATAGTTTGTATCAGTATTTTCAGCTAGGAGTTATCATAGTGGTGGTTTGAAAATATTCGCACTGACCACGAGTTGCCTTATTTGGTATTGGTGCTATTACGCTTCTCGTTAAGTGTGAGGATTTAGCGGGTATTTCAGCCGGCGTACTCGTTCAGGAATGAAGCAGCAAATCCCGGCAGAGTGAGTCCACTGGTAGCGAAGCCCTGCGCTACAGACAACTGACTGTGTGAGGGACCAGTAGCGACACCTAGCAGCGATGTGGTGAAAAGGAAATAGTATTGCTAAAAGTTTTATCCACGATTTTTAGCATTTAGAATGGAGATATGGCACGGAATTTAATAGAAAAAGAAAACAGCTATAGTAGCAGTCTCTCTCTCGCAATGCAACAATAGTACAACAACAATACACCAACTGAATCTGTAGAGGTAGTAATAAAATTTATTTTCTGACCTGCAAGATACTTTCATATAAAGCTGAGCCTGAGAGGATGTCAGCTAACTACCGTCAGAAATATAATATGAAACATGTAGACCTGTCAGTAAAATCGTCAAGAAATTCGTTTTTTAAATGTTAAATGTTATCTGTTTAATTTAACATTTAGCTCACATAAAACCAGGATAATTATCCTCTTTCATACAAAGAAAGAGAGTACCTCATTAGTGACCTGTGTCATATCATAATCTCATTTTGACTCTTGAATAATTAAAAACAATTTGATATAATATTTTGCATTTCTTTTGACATTGAAACAATTTATCCTGTTCCTGCACTGAGAATGTACTAAGTAAATATGTAATATATGTATCAGTATTATAGCCAAATTTATTTTTCTAATTACTGATTATTAAATACCAAAACAGCTTCCAATTTCTTGTAGTTATCTTAGCAGCATTTAGAACAAAAACGAAAATAAAACGTATTAGTTTTTTTAGTAAGGATATTATTTCATTGTTGCAATCCTACAAATGTTCATGATACTATGCAGTTTCTTGCGACAGTGAGATGTCTTATGTAGAAAGTACCTGGAAAATATATGCAGATGTGGTCTGGTGAAGAAAGTGTGCGTATTAAAATTTAAAATAAGTGATTGCAGCAGCATAATGAGGTATATTTTGTAGTGTGGGAGTGAGCTCCACGTGGGACCCGAAGCACGGACCCCACGGGGGTGCCCGGCATGCGCCACATGCCAGGGCAGAGGTGGAGGCTAGTGTTCGGAAATCTGAAAATTCCAGCGCCGGCCGGGGATTGAACCCCGGCCCGGCTGGGGCGAATAGCCCCAGCCGAGGCGCTGGAACGTTCCAGACCCCCTTACCACTAGACCACCGGGGACCCCGGCCGTTTCCTGCTCTGAACTCGGTCTGGTAGTCCTGTCACACTTCCTGTTGTCGGCTGTGTTTACATCGGACGCTGAGTGGCATAGTGTAGCCGGCAACATTAGAACGCTGTGAGGGGGAAGTGTTTACCTCCGACTAGTAGCTGTCCCCCCTACCCAGGTGAAGTAGCTTTACAGTTACCAAAGACATTTGAAATCAGCCTTTGCGACTGTATGCAGTCGACGGTTGTTAATCGTTTGTTTCAACCTGTTCCCAAATGCCTCGAGAAAACCGAAGCAACTTCTTCACTAATCGAGGCGACTGTCATATCAAAACGACCCGCAGACATTCTATAATTACAAGTCAACGCCTAGCTTACACCAGATAATTCTGTCTGTTTCATCAGTTGTTTTAACAGTGCACGAAATACCACAGCATATTATTAATACGTTGCAAATAAATTTCTGTGTGTGCAGTTCAGGTCTGGACCGTAGAGTTTTCGTGAAAACGTCGGGATAAAATCGTAACATGTGTTTCATGTTAATATGAAATTTAGTTAACAATATCTTTATTACAGTGGTCACACTCACAATTTTGGACTTTTCAGTGGCTGGGGTACGATATAGCCTTTGAGTACGTTATCGCGTTGCGCAATTTCTTCCTTTTTTTCCGACTCTGAGGGAGCTGTCACCTTCTCTCAGCGCTGCCCTATTTAGGCTTCTGGGAGGGCTTTTCTCACGTTTTCTGTAATTTAGAGCATATTTACAAGTCCTGAGACGAACTCTTCCTATGTGTCGTAGGTTTAAACTCAATATAGATTTTCGTTTATATTCCAGCGAATATTTTTATTTTCTGTTACTCCTAGCGGCGCTCCCTAAGCTGTTCATCGCAATGACACACAAATGAGAATCCTAGCTAACAGCTTCACCAGTTTATAATTTTACATAAAGATGATTCCTAACAATGACCCGCATATGCCAATACAGGCAATAAGTGACAACCACGTGGACTTAACCTTTGTTTGCGCACTGTCAGTCTCGTAATTAATAGTGATTCAAATCTGACGCCATTTTGTCACACAAGGAACTTCGACCACGGAGAAAGTAGACGTTTTTCACTTTAGGATATTTTCCAGGAAGTTTCCGACATCGTAAAACAGAAACGAGTTTCGACGCTGTGGAATGCAACGAGAAGTAGCAGGTAACGAATTGTTTCGGGATTCCACCATCCAAGCTGCAAACGATCATCGAGCGGAAAGATAATGTTGCTCATAAGTATTAAAAAGCGGGAGCAAGCAGACCGGGCGAGGCGAAAGTTTATAGTATTGCCTTACTCAATGCAGGGTACAAAAGGTATTTGTCGGAGGTTATAGCTTAACGGAACGCTAAACCATTAACGGTTAGTCTGGGAACCGAAGTCTCAGATACAAATAAGAAGTGACACGCTAAAGCCAAAGGCATAAGGTGGTTTATAAGAAATTTAGTTCACAAAATGCATCCATTCGTAACAGTTTGTTCAGTATTGAAAAATGAATGAACTGAATGTATGTATTTTCGAACATTTGTGTGTACCTTCCATTTCAAATACTAAAGCAAATAACATGTAAGAAAACTGGAAATACGTTAGTAAAAAGAAAATAAAAATTTTATTTCGATTTTTCCTGATTTCATCTAAAGTCGAGTTAAATAGAATTAATTATTCGAACTTCGAATTGTGCAGACTCGATTGTAACGGTCCCTTGCGCTTCGAATTTTCTAGTCAGGAGTAATGTCTAAAAAGTAAAAACAAATCTTTTCGTACTACTATCCACGTTGCAGTGGATGCTGGTTTGGTTGTCCTTTTTAGTATATCAGTATGATCATAGAGTCATAATCAACGTACACAACGCTGTTACGGTATAAAAGTACTTTGGTAAAAATAAAAGTCGCGTAAGAATGCGCTTTTGCCATGCATCCCAACTCCCTAAATCCGCCATCAGGCAAAAGAGAGTGAATACTCTTTCCTTTGTTTTCACCCTTCATCGATGACAATTGATAATGACTTGGCAGCAGAGACCTGTTTAGCTTGAGTGAGTGCTTAAACGGAAGGCATTGACGAATAAAAATACAAAACAGATATATACGTAACGTCAGGTAACCATGAAGAAAAGCAGACTTGGTTTATTTTACCATATAAGTTAATTCTTTTAAAACATCGTAAGTAGAATTAACAATTTCGGTCGCTTTCAACATCTAGGAATGTTCTTTATAATAGATAAGTTTCTGATATTTACTTATAGCATTCTTGTGTCTTTTCCCCTTGCATTTGGAGTTGTCTTCTCTGACTGCAGATTTTTGAGCAGCAGTGATGTCATTATCCTACATTTATGTTGGTCTGCAGCACTGAGGTTGATCCCTCACCTGTGGTCGAGTGAGAGATCATTCCAAAGTATGACAGGCAGCGAAAGACTTTGCGAGGGGCCGATCGTAGGGCCTCCAGAGGAACCTTCTTGGAACGCAAATTCGTGGTGTTCACAGAAGGTGAGTTTGCTGGTGGTTCGGAACTCCAATAATAGGCGCGTAATTGGGCCCCCTTAGTAACATGGCTGCCAAGGTGTGGAAGGATGGCAGTGTGCACAAGGTGGGGGAGTCAGTCCTGATTTCTAAAGAGTGCTTCCGGATGCCATGAAGAGTACAGGGTGCACCCAACTGCAGGTGGTGGCCCCAGTCGGTGCCAATGGCTTGTGTCGCTTTGGATTGGAGGAGATTCTCTCTCCTTTTGTTTAGCGGAAATGGTAAAGACTGCCAGTCTTGCTTGCGAGATTAAAGCGGAGCTCACCATCTGCAGCATCATCGACAGAACCGACTGTGGTCTTCGGTGCAGAGCCGAGTGGAAGGTATGAATCATAGGCTCAGGCGGTTATGTGACTGTGTAGGCCTCAGAGTCCTTGACTTGTGCCATAGGGTAGTGGGTTTCTGGATTCCGCTTAATAGGTCAGGAGTCCACTACACGGGTAGTGGGGGCGGCTGGGGTGCATTTTTAGGTTAGAGGGTCTCAGGAAAACATAGAAATGGCGTCTGTCTAAAAGGGGGCAGGTAACACACAGTAAGGAGGTTGTAGAAACGATCGGTGTTGTAAATTATCGTAGCTGTGTTGGGAAAGAACCAGAGCTCCAGGCCCTAATAGAAAGCACTGAAGCTCAAACAGTTATAGGTACGGAAACCTGGCTAAAGCCGGAAATATGTTAAGCCGAAATTTTTTCAAACGACCTAACAACGTTCAGAAGGGATAGATTAAACATAGTTGGTGCTGGAGTATTTATTGCTGTCAGAAGTAGTTTACCTTGTAGTGAAACTGAAGTAGATAGTTCCTGCGAAATAGTTTGGGTAGAGGCTGTACTTGTCAATCGGACTAAACTGGATCGTTTTACCGACCCCCGAGTGAGAGGATATAGTTGCTGAACAGTTCAAAGAAAACGTGAGTCTCATTTCAAAAGGTACCCCACTCACACAATTATAGTCGGTGGTGATTTCAATGCATCCTCGATATGGTGGAAAATTTACACGTTTAAAGCCGGCGGCAGGCTTAAAACGTCACCTGAAATAGTACTGAATGCTTTCTAAAAAAAGTATTTTGAACAATTAGTTCGTGAGCCCACTCGAAGCATAAATGGTTACGAAAGCGTACTTGACCTCATAGCAGCAAATATTCCTGGATGAATAGGTAGTATCATGACGAATACAGGGATTAGAGACCACAAGTCAGTTGCCTGTACACTGAATAGTGTAACACCTACAACCATCAAAAAGAAACTTAAAATACATCTGTTTAAAAAAAAGCTGACAATGCTCTTAACGATTTTTAAGGAAACAGCCTCCACTCCTTCCGATCTGATCATGTAAGCGTAGAAAAGGTGTGGAATGATTTCAGAGAAATAGTATCGATTGCAATTGAGAGATATATATACCACATAGATTAATAAGTGATGGTACTGATCCCCCATGGACAAAACGGGTGAAATCGCTGTTGCAGAAGTAACGAAAAAGCATGCCAAATCTAAAAGAATCCAAAATCCGGAAGACTGGCAATGTTTTGCAGAAGTTCTAAATATAGCGGTTACTACAGTGCGAGATGCTCTTGATAATTTCCGCAACAAAACTCTGTTTCGAAATCTGGCGAAAAACCCAAAGAGATTCTGGTCATGCATGAAGTACACCAGTGTCAAGACGCCATCAGTACCTTCACTGCGCGAAAGTAACAGTGGAGTCACTGATGACAGTGCCACTAAAGTAGAGTTAAGAAACGTGGTTTTCCGAAACTCCTTCAGCAAAGAATACGATGTAAGCATTCCCGAAGCCCAGTCAACAGAAAGTGCCAAAATGAGAAGCATATATCCTCGGTGTAGCAAAGCAGCTTAAATCACTTATTAAAGGCAAGGTTTCCGTTCCAGATTGTATACCAGTCAAGTTCCTCTGAGTGTGCTGATACAATAGGTCCATGTTTAGTAATTATATACAACCGCTCACAGAAAGATCCGTACCTAAAGACTGGAAAATTGCTCAGGTCACACCAATTTCTTAAAGTACTGCCTTTTGTGATGTTTAACAAAACTGTTGGCAAGCGTACTTGTTATACAAATGGGCACGGCAAAGGCTTAAGGTCATAAAAAAAAATTTCAGCGTTAAACTGGGAATAGTTGTAGGAGAGTATCAGAAGTAATAACCTAATGACATCTTTAATTTCTTGTACATTAGGTTTTTGTGCTGGAGAAGATTCTCATCAGTAATTTTAATAGTCTCATAAATGTGAATGTTAGCAAGTAAATTAACTACGTTAAAGGATACGGAATTACCATCATCAGAAAGGGAAAAGTTTTTAATTTTAGCTGTTAGTTAAAGGGAATTTTTGACAGTGTAGTTTTCTGCAAAGACATAATACTCTTTAAATGGTGTACGAGATTTTTTGCCGATTTCGTAGAAGCGCCGTCTGTATAGTTAACACTGTGGACAGGAAGCGAAGGCGGCGTGCAGTCGGAGGCGATGCTGGGTTCGTAGCGGTGGGCACCAATTGTCGGCTACGACGGGACTGCCCGGGAGGCACACTCACACTCCAGTGGCCGCACGTGTCACGGTGAATGCAGCAGTGACCCTGTCGCGGATGCGTGCACCACCTGTTCTAGTGTCTCGTGTACACGAAGGACCTCTGCGGACCGAGCTGCAACTTTCTTAGCTCGCTGGACTGTGCAGTTACTGATTTACAGGGGCTATGCTCTATGCAGCCTGCCTGGCAGAGGTATGTTGCAGGGTGGCATCAGAGCCTGACGGCTTCCGCGACTGGACAAATGAACTGGCGATAAAAAAAAAAATCACAGCAACAAACGAACAAAAAATCATGTAGAGTAATGAAATTTCGGGAATACGTCTGTCTATGTAGGATATTTAAGTAATTAACATTGCAGCATCACAGGGCAACGTAAGCGCGAAATAAGCCGTTGCAAAAGTGACATGCTGGTAAGTTAATAACAGATGTAACGATCAGAATGTTGAATGCAAACATTGAAACGGGCACGCATTGTGTTGTAATGGTGTACGATGTCAGTTTTGTGTCGCAAATGCCGGTGGTTTGTGGCTCAGTGAAATGCATGCTACTGGGCGCCTTGGCTCGGGGCTGTCCCTGAAGTAATCGATTATTATTTCGTTATGTCGTCGACTGCTGTTCGAATTGCTACTGCAGAAGAAATGTGATGTGCCAGAGACGTACGCCAGACACGACTGCCTTCCCTCTTGGTAGCGCCACGTGACCGGTCGGAGCCCGAGCTTTTTGCAACCGTACATTCTCGCGGTCACCGCTGCCAGTATACAGTGCTACATTTTTGCCAAGTCTCCTGCGAAATCGCTGGAGGAACATCCAGCTTCTCGTGTCCCTATTACACGACCTCGTTCAAACTCGTTAAGATGATCATAATGGCGTCTCTGTCTCCTCAAAGGCATTCTTGGCTAAGATCAAACCACCACGTCCAATCTAGAAGGTAACTAACGCTCACAACCGCCACGGCGTGTATTTACAGCAGACCTGATCTGCACCCTCACAGTGCCCCCCCCCCCCCCCCTACTAACACCATTCTTATGCGACTGGCGCGAAATTTAAATCGACACTATTTTTCAATTGTAGAAACACGCCTACCAACTTTCGTTTATCTCTCACAACTGCTTGTGGTGTTGCGATTTTTTCCGTCGTAGCACATCTGCAATGTAACGTCCACTGTTCAAAGTGCCGCCAATGCGGACAAGAGGTGACCGAGACCTGTAACCAATTGCTCCCCATACCATCACGCGGGGTGATACAGCAGTATGGCGATGACGAATACACGCTTTCGTGATGCTGTAAACAGAACCTGCATTCATCCGAAAAAATGACGTTTTGCCATTCGTGCAGCCAGGTTCGTCGTTGAGTACACCATCGCAGGCGCTCTTGTCTGTGATGCAGCGTCAAGAGTAACAGAGCTCATAGTCCATGCTGCTGCAAACGTCGTCAAACTGTTCGTGCAGATGGTTGTTGTCTTGGAAACGTCCCCACCTGTTGACTCAGGGATCGAGACGTGGCTGCACGGTCCGTTACAGCCATGCGGATAAGATGTCTGTCACCTAGACTGCTAGTGATACGAGGTCGCTGGGATCCTGCACGGCATTCCGTATTACGCTCCTGAACCCACCGATTCCATATTCTGCTAACAGTCATTGGATCTCGACCAAGCAGCAGTGTCGCGCTCCGATAAACCGCAATCGCGATAGGCTAGAATCCGACATTTATCAAAGTCGGAAACGTGATGGCACGCATTTCTCCTCCTTACACGAGGCATGACCACAGCGTTTCACCAGACAACGCCGGTCAACTGCTGTTTGTGTATGAGAAATCGGTTGAAAACTTTCCTCATGCCAGCACGTTGTAGGTGTCGCCAATGTTGTGTGAATGCTCTGGAAAGCTAATTATTTGCATATCACAGCATCTTCTTCCTGTCGGTTATATTTCGCGCGTGTAGCAGGTCATCTTCGTAGTATAGCAATCTTAATGGCCATTAGTGTACATAGGAGTCACTTTTTTCCAGTCACTTGGGACTTTGCGTTATGCGAGAGATTCACGATAAATGCAATCTAAGTAAGGGGCCAATGCCGTAGAGTACTGTTTGTGAAACCGAATCGGTATTCGGTCAGGACCTGGCGACTTATTTGCTACCAAATGTTCCAGCTGCTTCTCTAGGCTAGGAATGTCCATTACCGTGGTGTCGACACGAGAGTGTAACGACTGCATGTTTCTACGATTCTGCTGCGTGAAATATTCCTTAAACATGAAATTTAAAACTTGAGCATTCCTTTTGTTATTTTCTACTAGCACACCAGGCTGAAGCTTCGCCCCCCACTCAGCGGTTTTACGCAGGACCAGAATAGTCTCGCGATCTCTTCAAGATAATTTGTTGAGGTATGACGGCGGCAGCTTTATGCTCGAGCTTCGATCTTTCCACAGACGCACGAATCTCTACTAACCTTGAATTGTTGTTAGCGTGCTCTCTGTTGAACTGAGTGTGCAACAGTCTCTGCTTCATCATTATTTTCCGCAATGTATCTTCTCCATCCTTCATTCGCTTATTAGGCACATACTTTTCCACAGCACGATTTAGGATCTGTTCAAACTTGGCTTATAATTACTCTACACCCATCATACTGGAACTAAATAATGTCCATTCACTGTTTGAAATTCTAACAGCCGCTTTTCTGCTCAACTACTCTCCTAGCTTTCTTGATTGATTTAATAACTTAAGTAACCATCGTCGCTACGGCAACGTCATTATCACTAACGCCTGTCTCTGTAGTGACACCCTCGGTGAGTCCAGGCATCTTTGTAGCTACATGCTCTAAAATACTTACATCAAAAAAAGTTTAGCATCACTTCGGTTGGTTCCGGAAACTATTCCAATTTTTTGTACAGAGATCGATATAAACATCGTTTCCGCCCTTATTATTGCTCATAAAAATGGCACATGGCATGTTGTACCACCGTATAGCGAGACCTTCAGAGTCGGTGGCCCAGATTGGTGTACACACCGGAACCTGTTATACCCACTACCACGTCCTCTTGAATTAATGCACGCCTGTATTCGTCGTGGAATACGATCCACAAGTTCATCAAGGCAGATTGTCCCATTCCTAACGGTGATTCGGCGTAGATCACTCAGTGTGGTTGGAGGGTCACGTCGGCCATAAACAGCCCTCTTCAGTCTGTCCCAGGTATGTTCGATAGGGTACATGTCTGGAGAAAAATGGTTCAAATGGCTCTGAGCACTATGCAAATTGACTTACGAGGTCATGAGTCGCCTAGAACTTAGAACTAATTAAACCTAACTAGCCTAAGGACATCACACACATCCATGCCCATGGCAGCATTCGAACCTGAGACCGTAGCTGTCGCCCGGCTCCAGACTGTAGCGCCTAGAACCGCTCTGCCACTCCGGCCGGCACATGTCTGGAGAATATGCTGGCCACACTAGTCGGGCGATATCGTTATCCTGAAGGAAGTCAGCCACAAGATGTGCACGATGGGGCCGCGAATTGTCGTCCATGAAGACGAATGCCTCGGCCATATACTGTATACTGCCGATCTCGTTGCACTAAAAACGAAATTAAAAAATCGGTCAGAGGATGGCATTCACGTATTGTACAGCCGTTGCGGCGCCTTCCATGACCACGAGAGAGTACATCGGCCCCACATAATGCTACCCCAAAACAGCAGGGAACCTCTATGTTGCTGCACTCGCTGGACAGTGTATTTAAAGCTTTCAGCCTGACCGGGTTGCCTCCAAGCACGTCTCCGACGATTGTCTGGTTGAAGGTATATATGAGACTCATCGGTGCAGAGAACGTGATGCCAATGCTGAGAGGTCCATCCGGCATGTTGTTGGGCCCATCGGTACCGCGCTGCACTGTGTCGTAGTTGCGAAGATGGACCTCGCCACGGACGTCGGGAGTGAAGACGTGCATCGTGCAGGTTACTGTGCACTGTTTGAGTCTTAACACGACGTCCTGTGGCTGCACGAAAGGCATTATTCAACATGTTGGCTTTGCTGTCGGGGTACCTCCGAGCCATAATCCGCAAGCAGCGGTCATCGATTGCCGTAGTCGCCCCCGGGCATCCTGAGCGAGACATGTCATCGACATCGCTTTCGTTTACTCCGACTCGCCTTGACAATTCACTTGTTGAGAGCCCTTCCTGGCACAAACGAACAATGCGGACCGCTGTATTGACGGTGTAGGCACGGTTGAACTACAGACAACACGAGCCGTGTACCTCCTTCGTGGTGGAATGACTGGAACGGATCGGCTGTCGGAGCCCGTCTGTCTAATAGGCGCTGCTCATACACGGTTGCTCACATCTGTGGTCGGGCTTAGTGACATCTTTAAAAAGTCAAAGGGACTGTGTATCTGATACGATATCCACAGCCAGCGTTTATCTTCCCGAGTTCTGGTAACCGGGGTCACGCAATTTTTTTTTATGTGTGTATTTCCATTGTATGTGCTCTCTCGAACTAGGTGCTCAAGACAGTTTTCGAAAAAACATGTTCAACAGTACTCTGCAAGGCTACTTATGTGGAAACCTTGTAATGAATCCATCGGTGTCCTTGTCTATGCTCGGAACTAATACTGCACGATTTGGGTACTTCCGCACTACTGAGCGTAGACTTTCTTTGAATAACTCTGTCTCGACGGAATCGGGAGGCCGTTAATAACATCCAACAATTACCTTCTTTTCACCTAGACCTGTTGTGCGTTACCAGATAACTTCACAGCCACACTGAAATCCGACTTGAGTAGAAACAACATTTTTGTCGCCCTCGGTAAACGCTTCCCCATCAGTGGCGTTTAACATGTCTTTTCGTTACACGTTTCACGAATCGCTAAACATTTCAGAGCTTTATACAGCTCTCGGTCCCGAGAATAATTTGTGTGTGACGAATTTCAGAGAGGGCAGTAAAGGCGAAATATTAGGGATACGCAATGTCTGTTCTTTGTGACATGTTTGAATAAACGGACAGCACGCTTTCATATAACTGATTCGCCTCTACGAGCAATGAATCATGTAGCAGCGGACCCCGGGTTCGAGTTCCAGGGATGCATACATTTTTTCTCATTGCCGCTGATTCCGCGCAAGGTCTCAGTGCAGCTTACCTTAATAGTTCCTTCCGTTTCCTTTCTCCTCGCTACAGTCTACATAAAAAGGAAAAATAGCCGGCGGCGAAGATGAGGCGGAAGACACAGATGACCCCCTCATACAGGTTGCACGAGAAATATTAGGCATTGACATAGGTAAGGTAGACACTGGACGGTACGTGGATTATAAGGTGCTTCGAAATCTCATCCAATAATTGTCAAATTTGTCTCACACCGAAAAAGGACGCAGATCTTCAGCCACGAGAAAAAATAGTTAGCAAGGGCAGGGCTTACAATAAGACAAGATCTTACACTCCTGGAAATTGAAATAAGAACACCGTGAATTCATTGTCCCAGGAAGGGGAAACTTTATTGACACATTCCTGGGGTCAGATACATCACATGATCACACTGACAGAACCACAGGCACATAGACACAGGCAACAGAGCATGCACAATGTCGGCACTAGTACAGTGTATATCCACCTTTCGCAGCAATGCAGGCTGCTATTCTCCCATGGAGACGATCGTAGAGATGCTGGATGTAGTCCTGTGGAACGGCTTGCCATGCCATTTCCACCTGGCGCCTCAGTTGGACCAGCGTTCGTGCTGGACGTGCAGACTGCGTGAGACGACGCTTCATCCAGTCCCAAACATGCTCAATGGGGGACAGATCCAGAGATCTTGCTGGCCAGGGTAGTTGATTTACACCTTCTAGAGCACGTGATACATGCGGACGTGCATTGTTCTGTTGGAACAGCAAGTTCCCTTGCCGGTCTAGGAATGGTAGAACGATGGGTTCGATGACGGTTTGGATGTACCATGCACTATTCAGTGTCCCCTCGACGATCACCAGAGGTGTACGACGAGTGTAGGAGATCGCTCCCCACACCATGATGCTGGGTGTTGGCCCTGTGTGCCTCGGTCGTATGCAGACCTGATTGTGGCGCTCACCTGCACGGCGCCAAACACGCATACGACCATCATTGGCACCAAGGCAGAAGCGACTCTCATCGCTGAAGACGACACGTCTCCATTCGTCCCTCCATTCACGCCTGTCGCGACACCACTGGAGGCGGGCTGCACGATGTTGGGGCGTGAGCGGAAGACGGCCTAACGGTGTGCGGGACCGTAGCCCAGCTTCATGGAGACGGTTGCGAATGGTCCTCGCCGATACCCCAGGAGCAACAGTGTCCCTAATTTGCTGGGAAGTGGCGGTGCGGTCCCCTACGGCACTGCGTAGGATCCTACGGTCTTGGCGTGCATCTGTGCGTCGCTGCGGTCCGGTCCCAGGTCGACGGGCACGTGCATCTTCCGCCGACCACTGGCGACAACATCGATGTACTGTGGAGACCTCACGCCCCACGTGTTGAGCAATTTGGCGGTACGTCCACCCGGCCTCCCGCATGCCCACTATACGCCCTCGCTCAAAGTCCGTCAACTGCACATACGGTTCACGTCCACGCTGTCGCGGCATGCTACCAGTGTTAAAGACTGCGATGGAGCTCCGTATCCCACGGCAAACTGACTGACACTGAAGGCGGCGGTGCACAAATGCTGCGCAGCTAGCGCCATTCGATGGCCAACACCGCGGTTCCTGGTGTGTCCACTGTGCCGTGCATGTCATCATTGCTTGTACAGCCCTCTCGCTGTGTCCGGAGCAAGTATGGTGGGTCTGACACACCGGTGTCAATGTGTTTTTTTTTCCATTTCCAGGAGTGTACAAAGGACCATCTAAGGATTTAAAACAACGCCACACCCCATTTCGGCCTTCAGAATGTATTTACTCTGGGCGGCAGCATAATTAAGACCGCCCCCCCCCCCCCTGAAAAGAATGCGTTTAGAAACGTGTCAGAACTGAACAGCATCAAGAGAAACTATGCGAGCCAAAGCGAAAACCTAGCACCTCTCACCTTAATTTAATACTAATCTGTTGCAACATCTCTCCTTCTCTGAATGCTATCTTGAAATTGCATCTACTCTCCAACTATCTCTGTTTCTGTGCCTTTACCTATTGTTCTTGTAACTGTAACTCCGTAATTATCTTCCTGCTAGTGTCTTCGACTGTTACCGTTAACTGTAGTATTACTTGATCTGAAACTATTTGCCTGAAATTCTTTACATTGTATGCTATAGCATACAACTGTAGCTATTGTTATTTTCCTGGTTACCTTACTCGCTCACCTACTCGGTTTAAACTGCCGAGAGAAATATCGCAATCACTATTATTGTAGTAATTCCTAACTTGTTGGCATTCTTCGTTAATTTTATAGCGAACTGCTTTTCGTCCCCTGACACATCGTATCTATTCTCGACGGCACCCCTTCACAACGAATACTCTCCGCTCCTCTCTACTCCGTACTGTAACTGGGTTTTCTCTGTTTGTGATGGTCATCTGTCAGGATGAGCACTACTGCAAAGGGCATTTGATTCTAAAGCATTATGTCAGGGTGAAAAACACTAAATAAATTACTTTTTCTCTCTTAACAACATTTTTGCAGGGTGGGTTCATCCTTGGCTCAGGTATGAGGTAGAATGAAACAGCAGTTTTACATAAGATAACTTTTATTGAAAGTTTTGTACAAGGGTTTCTGGCTGGGATACTGGCAACTGTGTCGTTTGCGAAGCCTTCTGCTTGCGTGAGCGGCGGCGTCTGATTACGCACGGCGGTGTGTATCTCGTGTCGCCGTTTCGCCCAGTTGACTGGAGACGCGCATCGCGAGGTGCCCCCCTGTGGGTTCGGGGGTAAGAATAGGCCCACGGTATTCCTGCCTGTCGTAAGAGGCGACTAAAAGGAGTCTCAAACGTTTCGGCCTTATGTGATGGTCCCCTACCGGGTTTGACCTCCATCTTCTAAATTCTTCCGAAGAGCGAGCTGATTGGGGAAGGGCGCCTTATAAGGTGCAATGTGTCCATCGCTCACTACCATCTCTAGCTTGGTTGGTCGTCGTCGCATAGCTGTCCCGCCCACTCACCATCTCTAGGGCGTGGCTTTGTTCTTGGGTGCGGTTTTTGCGGTCTGCTCTGCTGTGCCGCTTTATGCGCCAATGACGATCGTGGGCTACATTTCACCTGAAATCCAGCACGGTAGCCAGTCCGTTGTGGTGGGGCCGCCATGTACCCTGTCGGTTGTAGCCCCCTGACAACACAGGGATCGCTCTACTGATGCCTGCGCCGTTAACTCCCCGCGTATGCCAAGGAGTAGATGCCTGTCTCCTTGGGGCATCGGGACTCCCGGCAATGGCCATCCCGCCAGGTGGTCGTTGCTGAGGCTGGGTGGCGCCCGTGGGGAGGGCCCTTGGTCGGAGTAGGTGGCATCAGGGCGGATGACCCGCGATGAAGCGTGGTACATCATCTCTTGCTGGCGGCCAGCCGCCAGCAGTCTCTAAGCGTTCTCGGCCTCAATACAACGCTCAGGCATATGATCCACAATCGTTCCCCTCCCTGGCCACACCATGGGAGGAACGAAAGGCTACGGTTGGCAGCGAACCTTATTCACCTCGCTATTTAGTCTGTACACGAGTCGATGGGGAATCGTTTATGACGACCAAGCCTCAGTTTTTTGTCGAGCACTTGGAGGACAAGTTTGGGGAGGTGGAGGGCTTGTCCAAAATGCGCTCTGGGGCAGTATTGATCAAAACGGCATCCTCTGCACAGTCACGGCGGTTACTCGCTTGTGACAAGTTGGGGGATGTTTCCGTCACGATCACACCCCATAAGAGTCTCAACATGGTCCAGGGCATTATATTCCATAGGGACCTACTCTTGCAGTCAGACGACGAGCTACGCGCCAATTTAGAACGGCGGGGTGTTCACTTCGTCCGGCGCGTCCATCGGGGTCCGAGGGATAATCAGGTAGCCACCGGTGCCTTCATCTTGGCCTTCGAGGGTGACGTCCTACCCGAAAAGGTCAAGGTGATGGTCTACCGATGTGATGTGAAGCCCTATATCCCTCCCCCGATGAGGTGTTTCAAATGCTGGAAGTTCGGCCACATGTCATCTCGGTGTACTTCCAGCATGACATGCAGAGATTGTGGACGCCCTTCACATCCTAATACTGCATGTGCGCCGCCTCCCATCTGTGTGAACTGCGGCGAACACCATTCCCCTTGCTCGCCAGACTGCAAGGTTCTCCTGAAAGAACGAAGGATCATGGAATATAAGGTCCTGGACCGCATGACCTATACTGAGGCTAAGCGGAAATACGAGAGGCTACATCCTGTGGCTCTGACCAGCTCCTATGCCACCGCTGCCAAAACAGTAGTTTTGTCATCTGCTGCACCGATTCCACTGAACACTCTGAGCCGGAATGCTACACCTGCCCCCTTGATGGTGGGGGGCACTTCCCCATCTGTTGCTCCTGCACCACCTACCTCAGGAGCAACGACCCCCCAACCATCGGGGACACAAGTCCCCAACTCTAAGCCGGAGAAGCGTCCGACTTCTTCGGCGACTCTCTCTCGCAAGGGATCCCTCGGGTCCCTCCCTTCCCAGGTTTCCACCTCTGGGAAGGGTGACGTCAGCCAATGGCTGAAAAGCAGGCCAGCGGCTGGTCGCAGGGCTTCCCGCTCCTCCTCCGTCCCGGAGACTGACTCGGTGGAGCCCCCCCAGCCAGTAAAGCCCAAGGAGCAGAGAGAGAAGACGAAGAAGAAGAAGGCCTCTAAGGCCAAGGAACGCGTGGTGGCATCCACCCCACCGCTCCATACAGGCTCTGCGTCTGGGGATGAGGTGGAGATCCTGGCGTCCGCTGAGGACCTGGATCTCGCCATACCCTCAGACGCCGGGGACGCCGATTGTACTGGTCCTCGATCGGTGACAGCAGGTGACCCAGTGACGTGATCCGCCTCCTCGGTCCCTTCACGCCTATTTCGCCCATGGACAAAGAGATTCTCCAGTGGAACTGCAGCGGTTTTTTCCACCACCTTGCTGAGCTCCGCCAACTCGTCAGCAGTCACCCTTTCTTCTGCATTGCCCTCCAGGAAACGTGGTTTCCGGCAATGCGGACCCCTGCCCTACGAGGGTATCGGGGTTATTATAAGAACCGGGCAGCTTATGAGAGGGTGTCTGGTGGAGTCTGCGTCTACGTCCTTAACTCTGTCTACAGCGAGTGTGTGCCTCTTCATACACCCTTAGAGGCTGTCGCTGTAAGGATGTGGACGCCTCAGCCTATTACTGTCTGCAGTTTGTACCTTCCGCCGGATGGTGATGTCTCTCGTCATGTGTTGGCTGCATTGATAGGACAACTGCCGCCTCCCTTTGTGTTGCTGGGCGACTTTAACGCCCATAACCCCTTGTGGGGTAGCGCCGCGATTACTGGCCGGGGCAGAGATGTCGACACTCTTCTGTCACAGCTTGACCTCTGCCTTTTAAACACGGGAGAGGCGACCCACTTTAGTGCGGTCCATGGCTCGTTTTCGGCCATTGACCTTTCTATTTGCAGCCCCGGACTTTCACCATCCATCCACTGGAGGGTCCATGACGACTTATGTGGTAGTGACCATTTCCCCATCTTTCTGTCACTGCCACAGCGTCACTCTTCTGAACTCCCCTCCAGATGGGCTCTGAATAAGGCTGATTGGGACTTATTTACATCTGTCGCAGTGATCGCACCTCCTTCCACTGATCCGATTGATGCGGTGGTTCAGTCGGTCACCACCAGCATCGTTTCTGCGGCGGCATCTGCGATTCCCTGTACATCCGGGTCACCTCGGCGGAGGACTGTGCCGTGGTGGTCGCCCGAGATCGCAGAGGCGATTCGAGATCGCCGGCGGGCTCTTCAGCGCCATAAGCGGCACCTGTCGTTGGAGACCCTCATTGCTTTTAAACAGTTCCGCGCCCGAGCCCGACGCCTTATTCGCCAACGGAAGCAGGAGTGCTGGGAACGTTATGTTTCCACCATTGGCGTCCGTACCTCCGCATCGCAGGTTTGGGCCAAGATTCGGCGACTCCAAGGCTATCGGCCACCTGTCTCTGTCCCTGGGCTTTCGCTGAATGGAGCAGTGTGCACCGACTCCGACACGATTGCGGACTGGTTAGCAGAGCATTTTGCTCAGTGTTCCGCGTCAACGAACTACCCGTTGGCCTTCCACTCCCGGAAAGAGTGGTTGGAAAGTTGGAGGCTTTCCTTTCACACGCGCCACGCGGAGTCGTACAATGCTCCTTTCAGCGAATGGGAATTCCAGAGCGCACTTTCTGCTTGCCCTGATACGGCTTCTGGACCAGACCGCATTCACAGCCAGATGCTGAAACACCTCTCAGTGCCTTGCCAGCGACGCCTCCTAGATCTTTTCAATCGAGTCTGGGTCGAGGGTGTTTTCCCGTCTCAATGGCGGGAAAGCATAGTCCTCCCCGTATTGAAACCTGGCAAGAACCCGCTGGAGGTGGACAGCTATCGCCCCATAAGCCTCACCAACGTTCCTTGCAAGTTGCTGGAACGTATGGTGAGCCGGAGGTTGAGTTGGCTCCTCGTGTCTCGGGGCCTTCTGGCTCCGTCTCAGGGTGGGTTCCGTAAAGGCCGCTCTGCCGTCGATAATCTGGTCTCCCTGGAGTCTGCCATCCGTACAGCCTTTGCGCGCCGCCAACATCTGGTTGCCGTCTTCTTCGACATGCGGAAGGCATACGATACGACTTGGCGCCATCACATCCTGGCCACACTTCATGGGTGGGGCCTTAGGGGCCCGCTCCCGATTTTTATTCAGAATTTTCTTTCGTATCGTTCCTTCCGCGTGCAAGTAGCTGCGTCGCATAGTTCCTCCCGGGTCCAGGAGAACGGTGTCCCACAGGGGTCTGTCCTCAGTGTGTCCCTGTTTTTAATTGCCATCAATGGGCTCGTTGAGGCGGTGGGGTCGTCCGTCGCGGCTTCTTTATATGCGGACGACTTCTACCTATATTACAGCTCCAGTGGCATCGCCGCTGCTGAACGGCAGCTGCAAGGTGCCATCCGCAAGGCGCAGTCATGGGCTGTAGCGCACGGCTTCCAGTTTTCGGCCACGAAGACCTGCGTTATGCATTTCTGCCGGCGTCGCACGGTTCACCCTGAGCCGCGCCTTTACCTTGACGGTGAACCTCTTGCTGTGGTCGCGACGCATCGGTTCTTGGGACTGGTGTTCGATACCCGGTTGACTTGGCTGCCCCGTATTAGGCAGCTGAAGCAAACATGCTGGCGGCACTTAAACGCTCTCCGTTGCTTAAGCCACACCAGGTGGGGTGCCGACCGGTCCACCCTCCTCCACCTATATCAAGCGCTGATCCAGTCCCGCCTTGATTATGGGTGTGTGGCGTACGGTTCTGCCTCGCCTTCAGCATTGCGATTGCTGGATCCCATACACCACTGCGGGATCCGCCTCGCCACGGGAGCGTTCCGGACAAGCCCCGTCGACAGCATACTTGTGGAGGCTGGTGTCCCTCCATTGCGGTTCCGGCGTCACCGCCTTCTGGCCGCCTATGCCGCGCACGTTTATAGCATGCCAGGGCATCCAAACTACCGTCTCCTGTTCCCGCGCTCGATCGTCCATGTTCCAGACAGGCGGCCCCGGTCAGGGTGTCCCATTGCGGTTCGCCTCCGGGACCTTGACTTTTTTCCTCTGCCACCTGTTTTCCGGGCCAATCTCCGTCTGCCCCCGTGGAGTGTGCCCCGACCGTGCCTTCGGCTCGACTTGGCACAGGGTCCGAAGGTCTCAGTGCCTCCGGAGGCCCTCCGCCGCCGCTTTCTTTCCATCCTGGCCGAGTTTCCGAACGCGGCGGTGGCCTACACCGACGGTTCGGTGGTCTCTGGTCACACTGGTTACGCTCTCACTCTACGGGATTATTGTGAGCAACGGTCATTGGCAGCTGGCTCCAGTGTATACACTGCCGAGTTGGTTGCCATCTATCGTGCCCTAGAGTTTCTCCGCTCCCGCTCAGGTGAGTCCTTTGTCATCTGTAGTGACTCCCTGAGCGGTTTACGAGCTCTTGACTAGTGTTTCCCTCGTTCCCGTCTGGTGATGGCCATCCAGGAGTCCCTCCATACTCTCGTCCGTTGCGGCCGCTCTGTCACCTTTGTTTGGTCCCCGGGTCACGTCGGCATCCTGGGTAACGAGCGGGTTGACGAACTGGCGAAACAGGCGGTCAGTTCCCCGGCCATGGAGATCGGTCTTTTAGAGAGTGACGTCCGATCCGTATTGCGGCAGAAGGTCCTTGCTGCTTGGCGTGATGAGTGGCGCACCCTGCCCTTTCCCAACAAACTTCGGGCAGTCAAGGAGACAACCAGTGTGTGGCGCTCCTCCATGCGGGGGTCTCGCAAGGACGCTGTCGTCCTCTGCCGGCTCCGCATAGGACATACCCGGCTCACGCACGCGTATCTCTTGTGCCGTGACGACCCGCCTCTCTGTCGCTGCGGATTGGCCCTGACCGTGGTACACGTCTTACTAGACTGCCGACTTTTAACTGCCCTCAGGCAGACGTTCGCGCTGCCTGATACACTCCCTGCTCTTTTAACCGATGACTCTGCTATGGCTGACTTAGTTCTCCGTCTTATTCGAGCAGGGGGTTTTTATCATTCAATATGAGAGTCCCTTTTTATTTTTTTTTTTTAGTGTCGACTGTGGCTTTTGGCCTGGGGTTTTAGTTTGTGGTGTTTTAATGTGTCCCTTGGTTGTTGGCCTTTCCAGTTTTATTTTCATGGTTGGCCAATGACCGTCGCACTCTGTGTGTCTTTTAATCTCTTTTCTCTGGTCTTCGTCTATGTCTTTCTTGTACTGTGTCGTCCCTTGTCGTCTCCGTTATGTGTTTATTGCTTGTTGGACTTTTCTTCGTGTATTGTTATGGTCGTGGAACAAGGGACCGATGACCTAAGTAGTCTGGTCCCTTTAACCCCCACAAACCAACCAACCATCGCGAGGTGGTCCGTTTAATTATTGAGGAAGAAGTCGTGAATCGGACGGTGACGACTCGGATGTGCGCTGTCTCCTTCCCGTCCTCACGAGTCACTCGGGTACATAAAAATCTGGCCTCAAATACCTTCTGTCTTCTGGCGCCGAGGCTGCTGCTTGCTATTCCATTACAGCGGCGGACTCGGTGCTTCTGTGTACGATGTAGTATCTTCCTGCATGACGGTCTTGAGCACCGACTGTACCGGAACTGAACTGAAAGCTACTCCTGTCGGGCCCACTGCGTCTCCCGTACTTATTCACTTCACTTCACTGGAGGTGAACAACATCGCTGTCGTTGCCTCTTTTGTCACGTCGAAAAGCTTCGCGAAGAATCTTCTTAACGTCGGTCATTGGCTCTCGGAATGTAGGCGAGAGCCTTTGATCACGTGTGACAATTGAGAAACACGTGAGCCGGACGGGCGATGCCCTGACGGCTGAATCGACAGCTTCTGCTTACGTGGGGGAGGACGATAGCTTCTCCTGAATGTGCTGACTTCGCGGTCATTGCCTCTTCTGCTCTGCCCGTTGTTTGCCAGAGTGTAACTCTTCTAAGCTAAACGAAGTTTCTCATTAATTTTTAATTTCTACTTCACTTCACCTTGATTTCACTAATTTATTTCCCTATCTTAAGTACCACTCAACAGTATTTGCGCCGATCTCCGTGCACTGTTTTAGGAAAGTGTAATGCCGTCACTACACGGACGGTGTTGTGAACATCAGTCTTGAGCGTGCCAAGTTGAAAGTGCTGCCGAACGCTCTGACTTGTGCATAAAGCATGTGCGTGTCAACGTGGTACACGCGACCGCAGCGGCAGCATCTGGGTCACACATCACCCGGTTGTCCGCCCCGGTAGCTGAGTGGTCAGCGTGACAGACGGGTTCGATTCCTGGCTGGGTTGGAGATTTTCTCTGCTCAGGGACTGGGTGACGTGTTGTCCTAATCGTCATCATTTCATCTCCAAGGACGCGCAAGTGGCGTCAAGTCGAAAGACCTGCACCAGGCGAGCGGTCGGGAGGCCCTCGTCACACGTTTCTCTCTATCACCCACTTTACAAAATGCATGGGCGTAAAATTCTTAAGCTAGCGCTATTAAAACGCGCCTTTCCTCTCTTGTCCACGTGAGAGTCACGTTGTTCTGCGTGTAGTGTCCACGGACATGTTATAAGGCAGAAAGAGAAGCTCCGTAACAAATAGCGCGATTCAAAGTCTTACTTTATATTTGTTCCTATTCAGCAGCAGAATCTTCACAACATGTGAAATAAAAAAGAATTGTTTTACACTTTCTTGTTATATCTTACTGCATGTAGTGCAATCTGTCTTGTAAATTAAACCATTCGAACAAACTCCATCCTCAGATGGAACGTACATATGTAACATCGAATATTAGAGAATATACTTTTATTGCACTGAAAAGAAAGTATCAGATCCTAACAGAAAAAGCGAAGACTAGTAATAAAAATATTCGGATCCACTGAGGCGCAAACAAGAATCACATTACCAGCTACCTCATCATTTCGCTCTACCGACTGTGACTGTCGAATGGCCATACATTGAATCTGACCTACTGAAAGTTTTAATGGTAGATACGTTATTAACTGACACTGAAATATGACAGATTGTATCAACGACAATGCGTTTCTTATGGATCCTCACTGTGCCCGTTTACAGTCTGTCCCCACTCTGGCTACCCAGCCACGTCACCGGGCGCCTCCACAGGCTGTCTCACGACGCAGTACCGCCCTGCCGCGGCGCGCGCTTTAAGTCGGCGTCGACGCCGTCTGCATACACGGCCCGGCAGCGTTAATTTTTAGACGAGTGTTTTAGTACCGTAAAGAATACAAAAGACGATAGCTTCTTCCGAAACATAACGCTATAGAGTAAATAATATTAACATATGAACGTAAGTCGGGATTTTACTACAAACATGGAACCGAATGCCTGTTCATGTGAATGTACGTTCCTCTACTTCTACCCCATAAAGCGCAATGAAACTGTAGAATTTAAGAATTATTCTCACTTTGTGTTTCTACTAAAGGATAGAAGTTTTCTTTGAAGGATTGCGTTGAAACTTAACAGGTCTTGCAACACGATGAGTGTTTAAAAAGTAACAAGAAATTTACAATTTCTTGTGTTGTACTAGTCCGATTTGCACTACATTTTTTGTCACTGCCTTCGTAAACGTACGTGAAAAGTATGTGGACAATGTTATATCCATTGGCTATTTGCTCTATTGTCAGCTGTCAAAAAGGATACATGTGTTTTGGTAGCATCAACGATTATTTGTTTTGTGTAAAAACAGATTAGAGAATCTTTCTTACATAAAGAGTATGGAATTTTAGAAAAGTTAAATATTCCTTTTGGCGAGCCTGTTACGAGTAAAACTGGAGTTTTTTGTTTCACGACAATTTGTAGTTTCCGTAATGTCGGCACTATTTTTTGGTTTAAGTAAAAGTCGTCCATCGTTTGTGGAAGGATCGATTTTATGAAATTGTCTACGACGACGGGTTTCCTCCCAAAATTACTAGTTTTCCTTCGTGGCGATCCCTGTAAACCACGCGGTTTATTTTTGCGTTCCTTCCTTAGGCGTGACAGACGTTTGCATAAATTGGAGCCCTTTGCTTGGAACGGGTAACAGTTCTTTTAGTGTCACCTCCTTAACACACGCTGTAACGTAACAGACGATCGAACGCTCGTTACATCTACATCCATTATCTGCAAGCTACCTGACGGTGTGTGGCGGAGGGTACCTTGAGAATCTCTATCAGTTGTCCCTTCTATTCCAGTCTCGTATTGTTCGTGGAAAGAAGGATTGTCGGTATGCCTCTGTGTGACCTCTAATCTCTCTGATTTTATCCTCATGTCTCTTCGCGAGACATACGTAGGAGGGAGCAATATACTGCTTGACTCCTCGGTGAACGTATGTTCTCGAAACTTCAACAGAAGCCCATACAGAGCTACTGAGCGTCTCTCCTGCAGAGTCTTCGAGTTTATCTGTCATCTCTGTAACGCTTTCGCGATTACTAAATCGTCCTGTAACGAAGCGCGCGGCTCTCCGTTGGATCTTCTATCAACCCTATCTGGTGCGGATCCCACACTGCTGAGCAGTATTGAAGCAGTGGGCGAACAAGGGTACTGTAACCTACTTCCTTTGTTGTCGGATTGCATTTCCTTAGGATTCTTCCAATGAATTTCAGTCTGGCATCTGCTTTACCGACGATCAACTTCATATGATCATTCCATTTTAAATCAATCCTAATGCGTACTCCCAGATAATTTATGGAATTAACTGCTTCCAGTTGCTGACCTGCTATTTTGTAGCTAAATGATAAGGGACCTATCTTTCTATACATTCGCATCACATTACACTTGTCTACATTGAGATTCAATTGCCATTCCGTGCACCATGCGTCAGTTCGCTGCAGATCCTCCTGCATATCAGTACAATTTTCCATTGTTGCAACCTCTCGATACACCACAGCATCATCTGCAAAAAGCCTCAGAGACTTTCCGATGTCATCCACCAGGTCATTTATGAATATTGTGAATAGCAACGGTCCTATGACACTCCCCTGCGGCACACCTGAAATCACTCTTACTTCGGAAGACTTCTCTCCATTGAGAATGACATGCTGCGTTCTGTTATCTAGGAACTCCTCGATCCAAGCACACAACTGATCTGATAGTCTGTATTCTCTTACTTTGTTCATTAAACGACTGTGGGGAACTGTGTCAAACGCCTTGCGGAAGTCAAGAAACACGGCATCTACTTGTGAACCCGTGTCTAAGGCCCTCTTAGTCTCGTGGACGAATAGCGCGAGCTGGGTTTCACACGGCCGTCTTTTCCGAAACCCGTGCTGATTCCTACAGAGTAGATTTCTAGTCTCCAGAAAAGTCATTATACTCGAACATAATACGTGTTCCAAAATTCTACAACTGATTGACGTTAGAGATATAGGTCTATAGTTCTGCACATTTGTTTGAAGTCCCTTCTTGAAAACGTGGATGACCTGTGCCCTTTTCCAATCGTTCGGAACGCTACACCGCTTCAAGAAGGGGGCAAGTTCCTTCGCGTACTCTGTGTAAAATCGAACTGGTATCCCATAAGGTCCAGCGGCCTTTCCTCTTTTATGCGATTTTAATTGTTTCTCTATCCCTCTGCCGTCTCTTGCGACATCTACTATTTTGTCATATGTGCGACAGTGTAGAGAAGGAACTACAGTGCAGTCTTCCTCTGTGAATTAGCCATTTAGTAGTTCGGCCTTCAGACTGTTTCGTACCATTTTGGTCACAGAGTGTCTGAACATTTCGTTTTGCTCCACCTACTGCTTTGACATAAGACCAAAATTTCTTTGGGTTTTCTGCCAATCAGTACATAGAGCTTTACTTTTGAATTCATTGAATGCCTCTCGCATAGCCCTCCTCACATTACATTTCGCTTCGCGTAATTTTTGTTTGTCTGCAAGGCTTTGGCTATGTTTATGTTTGCTGTGAAGTTCCCTTTGCTTCCGCAGCAGTTTTCTAACTCGGTTGTTGTACCACGGTGGCTCTTTTCCATTTCTTACGATGTTGCTTGGCACATACTCATCTAACGCATATTGTACGATGGTTTTGAACTTTGTCCACTGATCCTCAACACTATCTGTACTTGAGACAAAACTTTTGTGTTGAGCCGTCAGGTACTCTGTAATCTGCTTTTTGTCACTTTTGCTAAACAGAAAAATCTTCCTACCTTCTTTAATATTTCTACTTACGGCTGAAATCAGTGATGCAGTAACCGCTTTATGATCGCTAATTCCGTGTTCTGCGTTAACTGTTTCGGGTCTGTTTGTCGCCAGAAGGTCCAATATGTTATCGCCACGAGTCGGTTCTCTGTTTAACTGCTCAAGGTAGTTTTTCAGATAAAGCACTTTAAAAAAATTTCACTGGATTCTTTGTCCCTGCCACCCGTTATAAACGTTTGAGTCTCCCAGTCTAACGGGTGATAAAAAGTCAGTATAAATTGGAAAAAGTGATAAACCATGGAATAATGTTGATAGAGAGGTAAAAATTGAGACACATGCTTGGAATGACATGGGGATTTATTAGAAAAAACAAATTCACAAAATGTCTGATAGATCTCATATGCGCGTCGTTTGGTGATGATCGTGTGCTCAGCCGCCACTTTCATCACGCTTGGCCTCCTAGGTCCCCAGACCTCAGTCCGAGCTATTATTGGCTTTGGGGTTACCTGAAGTCGCAAGTGTATCGTGATCGAGCGACATCTCTAGGGATGCTGAAAGACAACATCCAACGCCAATGCCTCACCACATACTCCGGACATGCTTTACAGTGCTTTTCACAACATTATTCCTCGATTACAATTACTGTTGAGGAATGATGGTGGACATATTGAGCATTTCCTGTGAAGAACATCATTTTTGCTTTGTCATGCTATTCTGATCTGATGAAGCGCCACCTGTTGGACATTTTTTGAGCTTTTGTATTTTTTTTTTTTTTTGTTCTAATCAAATCCCATGTCATTCCAAGCATGTGTGTCAATTTGTACCTCCCTATCTACATTATTCCGTGATTTATTCAGTTTTCAAATTTATACTGACTTCTTGGTCACCTGGTGTATCTGGCAAATTAAAATCTCCACCCAAAACTAGAACATGGTGGGGAAATGTACTCCGCAAATAGCTCCTCTTCGTCTTCTGCAATTTTCTTGCAATGCGACGCTGTTATCCAGCACTTCCAGATACCGAAGTATGTCAGTGACTGATGCTGGCAACAAGGATCTCACGAACAGAAACGACGTATTGTACACCACTGCACGCCGATCTACGCCGCTAGACAAGTAACAGGCAACTGATTTTGGGTGCCCCTGTAGGCCGCTTCCCCCACCAAAAGCGCTGCTCGCTCTTGAGTTTACAGACAGACTATACCTTGAAACCAACACCAACTGAAAGCCAGTATGGTGTATGGCGAGTCTGTACTGAAGAAAGATGGCGTGCATATGGCGTACAAGGCGTTCTTCCATCTCTTTGGTCAATGTTCGAACACACTTTCAGAATATCTGTCTTGCTTGATATTGCGCTGCACGTTTGGAAAGACTCCCCAGCGTGCGTTTTCCATGCTATGACGATATAAACTCGGCATTCTCAAAGCTCTACGTTCGAATGAACAGTCCGGGTGCCGATGGCATAACCGACACGTGCCCTTAGCGCCAGGATGTCACCCAGAACAAGTCCGGCCCAAAGGGCCTCCCCTAAACAGCCGCCAGTTCCGCAAACTGGAAGCTGTATCAAAGTTGTTACCGTATCGTCACAGTCCAACACATGTTACACTGTGCTGAAATTCAAGTTTTTCAGGATATTAATATAATATGAATGTGCTTGAAGGTCTCTCGGGCATGCAGCTGTAGGCAGTATCTATCTTACCCCTGGTGAGACAAGACACTACATCCTTACATTTGTCCTCTATCCATCCCTGCTTAGCCATTTTGTACTTCCTGTCGATTTCATTTTTGAGACGTTTGTATTCCTTTTTGCCTGCTTCACTTACTGTATTTTCATATTTTCTCCTTTCTTCAGTTAGATTCAATATCTCTTCTGTTACCCAAGGATTTCTACTAGCCCTCGTCTTTTTACCTACTTGATCCTCTGCTGCCTTCACTATTTCATCTCTGAAAGCTACCCATTCTTCTTCTACTGTATATCTTTCCCCCATTACTGTCAATTGTTCCTTTATGCTCTCACTGAAACTCTGTACAACCTCTTGTTCTTTCTCTTTATCCAGGTCCCATCTCCTTAAATTCCCACCTGTTTGCAATTTTAATCTACTGGTCATAACCAATAGATTGTGGTCAGAGTCCACATTTGCCCCTGGAAATGTCTTACAATTTAAAACCTGGTTCCTTAATCTCTGCCTTACCATTATATAATCTATCTGATACCTTTTAGTATCTCCAGGGTTCTTCCATGTATACAACCTCCTTTCATGATTCTGAAACCAAGTGTTAGCTACGATTAAGTTGTGCTGTGTGCAAAATTCTACCAGGCAGCTTCCTCTTTCATTTCTTAACCCCAATCCATATTCACCTACTACGTTTCCTTCTCTTCCTTTTCCCACTATCGTGTTCCAGTCACGGCGTAGCGTGCCATCATCATCAGATTACTCCTGTTGACTGACGTCCTATGCCGGCGGGCGGTGTGGTATATATACCTGTCGCCTCTCCCCTCCACTGACTCCGCGTATGGACCGAGGGATGTGCAGGCCGTGGAGGTCTTTCAAATTTCAACGCTTTTTTCATCAAAAGTGCAACAATGCTATTTGCTATTAAAGGTTTGAAAGCTACTGGAGTATGGCCCACGGACCAGTCCGTATTCACCGATGCAGATTTCCTCCTGGAAGACAAAACTGACATCGGACTTGAGAGGCCGTCAGATAAAGAGGTTATTGTATCTGGAGCTGAACGATTGGAGTTTCCTTCACCTAGCACACCAGGTAAAAAAGACGACGCCAACAGGTTGGGTGACCAAGCTGGCAGGTTTCAGCGAATTGTAACTATGAACTGCCGCCCAAGAATGACGAAGTTATTGAGGCTAATTGTTCTAGTCCTGCAACTGCTAGATCGTACATTTATGGGTGCACTTAAGACTCACTACAGCGAGAATATTTGGCAGTGGATGCTCCATGAAAGCAAACTTGTTGGATCCTATGATATAGTGTGTTTCTTTGGCAAGGGAAGGAAATACAGTAGAAGGATGAAGTAGTGAAGGCAGCAGAGGATCAAATAGGTAAAAAGACGAGGGCTATTAGAAATCCTTGGATAACAGAAGAGATATTGAATTTAATTGATGAAGGGAGAAAATATAAAAATACAATAAATGAAGCAGCCAACAAGGTACACAGACGTCTCAAAAATGAGATCGACAGGAAGCGCAAAATGGCTAAGCAGACATGGATGGCTAGAGGACAAATGTAAGGATGTAGAAGCTTATCTCACTAGGGGGTCTTTGGCAAAGTTCTTTTCCTCTCTTTTCTTTAATAATGACTTCTAACTCTTTTTTGTACAGCAAATCAGTTGAAACAATGGTCTTTCCCCTCATCCATTCTCGGGAATACGAACATCAGGGCAACATAAGAACCTCCTGCACTCAGCAAACAGATGACCATTACTAGAGACCCACACTCAGCAGCAGTCAGAGAACAAATTTGGCGTTTACCTCTGCTTGCAGTATCAGTCTGAACTACACTAAGGCCTGTTTCCTCAACGTTCCATACACGATCTTCTGGATATTTATGTTTCCAGAATTCAGCTTATAGCAAGTCGTAGAATGAGTTAACTCTCTCATGCGAAAAGCGTTTTGCTCGAGCATATGATGTTCCAGTTGGCTTTCTAATTGAAAGCTTATCTTGATGATATAGAAGAAAATGGTCAAGACAAGGCCTTCCAGCAATTTCATTTCTGAAGTTTGTTGCAATTCCATTCCCAACTGCAAGTTGGTAGGCCATTTTTCTAACATCCATACTAGTAAAAGCATAGAATTTGGCCTCCATATAGTGTATGTAAACCACTAGTTCTCTTTCTAGGGCAGCTGGTTTTCTTCCAAACTTTTTAGTTTCAACATCTGTCAGGTATTAGCCTCATACACATACTGGCACAGAGTTGTTTTTGGGACAGTGCAATGTTTGCTTTTTTAACTCCCATGATTTTTACTACAACAGCAGACACTGCCTCTTGCATTTTGTTTTTATCCCACACCTGCCTTTTACGGGTTCATTTAGGTGCCAGATTAGTCCTAGGCATCTGAAAACAGAAATAAAAACATTTTACGGTCTGCTTATAATATGGACCCTGAGGTCCACATTACAGTCACTTACACCTTGTAAACTAGTGTAGACAGCTTAAAAATGCAATAATACCATACTTTTAATCTATTTGAAACTGTTGCCAATACTTAGATGCAACCTACTAAGTATTAACCAATAATGGTATGTTAATACACTACTAGAGTTCAGCTAAATATTATTAAGATATTAAGGGGGGGGGGTGTGCATATTACCACCACTTGCTCTACATGGTAATGCAAAGCAGGTGAAACATTTGGATAAAGGTGTACTTGCATTCACGTTGCTTGTAACAGCAAATCTGTTTGACAGGCTCATTGTCATTGTGAAAGAAAAACTAACAAGCAAAATGAAAACATCCACCATAAGCACGAATCCAGTATTTTGATGAATAAGGACTCAACTAGAAAGGTAGGCAGAGGTTGGAAAGTACCAGCCACAAAATCACTTGAAGTTTACCTTGTGGAAGAAAATATTATCCACTGTAACTCCAAATTAGTGTGCACTGACTGTAAAGTAAGAATTCATAGATATTACTATGCATGTATTGATTATAGCATTAAGTTAAATACGTGCAAGCATATACATAATGTTTATGAAGTAGAGAGTATAGAAGAAAAACCGTTTGAAATTTCTGAATTACCAGATGTACTACTTATGAATGTTGGAGAGGAAAATTCTGAAGCCAGTTTGTTCCTGTGACACAGAGGTACTGGCAGAAATTGTTTCTGGTATTTCAGTTACTGAAGTTTAGCTGGCCAACAAAATGGTAACTTCACTGAAGGCTAGTGTAGGTGCTGTTCATGCCAGTAGTGGCGTCTCTTTCAATAGCCCACAAAGGAGTCACAAGAGAAAACTTGCAGTACAGAGGAGACTGTTTTGAGCAAAGAAAACAAATTCCTCAAGCTGCATACTCATGGCAGTTCCTGATACAGAAGAAACTGTGAACACTTCTGGATGAAGGTTTACACCACATTAGCTAGTGTGTTGATCTCACATTCAGGAACATGATGGCTTTATTCCGTGTCCTGCCATCCAGTTTTAGGTTTTCCATTATTTCCCTAGATCAATCAAGGCAAATTCTGGGATGGTTCCTTTGAAAGGCCAAGGCCAATTTTCTCCCCCATCCTTGAAACAGTCAGAGCTTATGCTCTGTCTCTGACGGCCTCACTGTTGACAGAATGTCAGATGTCGATATTCCTTCCTTCTTCACTGGCCTCTGGTGCGGCAGTTCTGCTGACACGTGGGACCACCAGAAACTGCTGCGGCTTGTGCCAGCAGCCTAGAATGCTGGCATCACTGGGTCAGCCCCCTCCCAAGCCGTGCTGGGCAGTGATGACTGTGACTGAGGCTCAGCGCACTGCTGGTGATGGCCACACATTTGACAACTGTCCCAACGTGACAACAGAGTGAGTTGCAATCGTCAACTTGTAATATATATTTATTTTTGATCTAGCTAGATGGGTAACACTAGTGCAACTGTTAAACAGATTAAATATTTTCATATTCTAGCAAAGAATACACTAACATCTGATTGTTCACAATCAATTTTCCTGATAATGTAACTCATTTACCAAAAAAAATAAATTTGGTGAATAAATAATAATTTCAGTATCAGTACAAACACATGCAGTTGGAATTAGGAATGAGTAATTATGAATTAGCAATATAACCCAACTGAAAGCCTTTCAGGTTCCAATTTGCAGTATAATTTTACTTTTTTAAAAAAAATTCCCCTTTTTGAAAAGTTATCTGTAACCAAATAACTCATATTCCAGAATTTTCTGTTTTTAGCGGGCCATTATTTCCTAAATTTAAGCATATAATTTTGTATTTCTAATTTACCAGGGCACAAAAGTGGCTGTTTTTATTTGTAAACAAGCAATAATTTCAAACTTGTCATTAATGCTAGTAACACCCTGACACAGATGCTAAGAGAGCAGATACCAAGTCTCACTGCTTGCCTGCTGGCTGCAGATGTTGATTGATTGTCTGAATGAGGAGAGGAACGAAACAGTGACATCATTTGTCCCAAGATCCAAAGTGGCAGAGACTGTGGGAGCAGCAAACCAACAGCACAATCTATTTGATGGCGAAGCAAAACAGGCAAATGAAGATGGAACACTGGGGTGGCAGGAAGATTAAAGAACTGGAGGGAGGAAGGGGGAGATCATAAGACACCCCAATGGTGCTATGTGTGACATGGTGCTGGAATCACTGCTAACCCACCCCAGTTCCCACTTCATACCATGATTGCGACACAATGGGGGATGACACAAGAAGAGGGGGTGGTGATGAAACAGCACAAAATGGAGAGGAAAACCTGACCAGCATGAAAGCAATGATGAAAGCCTTCAATTGTGGAAGAGAATTCAGGTACTTAAATCTAGGGAACAAACCACTTTTATGATGAAAACCAAAGACAGATGTAACTATGTAAGGTTGTATGCTACCATCTGTGATAATGGAGAATGGAAGAGTGTGTTTAGTGCAAAAGGCCAAATGGTAGGGAAGTCTCATAAAATGTGGGGGTTACAGATCATTATGGAGTAAGAGGCTTAGATTCAACCTTGTATGACCAATACGAAGTTCGCAGAGGATGGTAGATCCCCAGTGGGCCATGTGGCAAGAGTCCCCTTATCGCAATAAGTTTATTAGGCAGGGGGTTGGCCTCCAAGAGTCAGCTCAAGGCTGAGCAAAAAGGAATTGCACATGAGGCTGCAAACCCAGCAGAAGAGAGGTCACACAAAAGGGGCACACCCTCCAGCCACAGGATCAGCAGTTCATTACCTGGGATACCCACATGAGTGGGAACCCAAAGAAAACCACAGGCGGTTGGCGGAGTTGGTGAAGGTGGAAAGCCTCGCTCGCGGGGTGGAATCAGAGCTAACTATTTGTAGTATCATTCCGAGAACCGATCGCGGTCCTCTGGTTTGGAGCCGAGTGGAAGGCTTAAACCAGAGGCTCAGACGATTCTGCGGAGAGCTGGGGTGCAAATTTCTCGACCTCCGCTATCGGGTGGAGAAATGTAGGTTCCCCCTGAATAGGTCAGGCGTGCACTACACGCCGGAAGCGGCTACGAGGGTAGCGGAGCACGTGTGGAGTGCACATGGGGTTTTTTTAGGTTAGAGAATTCCCTCCCTAGGCCCGACAAGACGCCTCCTGAGACGCGGCAAGGCAGGAGTAGGCAAAATGCAACAAGGAATAACAATATTAATGTGCTAATAGTAAACTGCAGGAGCGTCTATAGAAAGGTCCCAGAACTGCTCTCATTAATAAACGGTCACAACGCCCATATAGTACTAGGAACAGAAAGTTGGCTGAAACCAGACGTAAACAGTAATGAAATCCTAAACTCTGATTGGAATGTATACCGCAGAGATAGACTGGACAGTGAAGGGGGAGGCGTGTTTATAGCTATAAGAAGTGCAATAGTATCGAAGGAAATTGACGGAGATTCGAATTGTGAAATGATTTGGGTGAAGGTCACGGTTAAAGCAGGCTCAGACATGGTAATTGGATGTCTCTATAGGCCCCCGGGCTCAGCAGCTGTTGTGGCTCAGCACCTGAAGAATAATTTGGAAAATACTTCGAGTAGATTTCCCCACCATGTTATAGTTCTGGGTGGAGATTTTAATTTGCCGGATATAGACTGGGAGACTCAAACGTTCATAACGGGTGGCAGAGACAAAGAATCCAGTGAAATATTTTTAAGTGCTTTATCTGAAAACTACCTTGAGCAGTTAAACAGAAAACCGACTCGTGGCGATAATATATTAGACGTTCTGGTGACAAACAGACCCGAACTATTTGAATCAGTTAATGCAGAACAGGGAATCAGCGATCATAAAGCGGTTACTGCAACGACGATTTCAGCCGTAAATAGAAATATTAAAAGAGGTAATAAGATTTTTCTGTTTAGCAAAAGTGACAAAAAGCAGATTACAGAGTACCTGACGGCTCAACACAAAAGTTTTGTCTCAAGTACAGATAGTGTTGAGGATCAGTGGACAAAGTTCAAAACCATGGTACAATATGCGTTAGATGAGTATGTGCCAAGCAAGATCGTAAGAGATGGAAAAGAGCCACCGTGGTACAACAACCGAGTTAGAAAACTGCTGCGGAAGCAAAGGGAACTTCACAGCAAACATAAACATATCCAAAGCCTTGCAGACAAACAAAAATTACGCGAAGCGAAATGTAGTGTGAGGAGGGCTATGCGAGAGGCTTTCAATGAATTCGAAAGTAAAGCTCTACGTACTGATTGGCAGAAAATCGTAAGAAATTTTGGTCCTATGTCAAAGCGGTAGGTGGATCAAAACAAAATGTCCAGACACTCTGTGACCAAAATGGTACTGAAACAGAGGATGACAGACTAAAGGCCGAATTACTAAGTGTCTTCTTCCAAAGCTGTTTCACAGAGGAAGACTGCACTGTGCTTCCTTCTCTAGATTGTCGCACAGTTGACAAAATGGTAGATATCGAAGTAGACGACAGAGGGATAGAGAAACAATTAAAATCGCTCAAAAGAGGAAAGGCCGCTGGTCCTGATGGGATAGCAGTTCGATTTTACACAGAGTACGCGAAGGAACTTGCCCCCCTTCTTGCAGCGGTGTACCGTAGGTCTCTAGAAGAGCGAAGCGTTCCAAAGGATTGGAAAAGGGCACAGGTCATCCCCGTTCTCAAGAAGGGACGTCGAACAGATGTGCAGAACTATAGACCTATATCTCTAACGTCGATCAGTTGTAGAATTTTGGAACACGTATTATGTTCGAGTATAATGTCTTTTCTGGAGACTAGAAATCTACTCTGTAGGAATCAGCATAGGTTTCGAAAAAGACGATCGTGTGATACCCAGCTCGCGCTATTCGTCCACGAGACTCAGAGGGCCTTAGACACGGGTTCACAGGTAGATGCCGTGTTTCTTGACTTCCGCAAGGCGTTTGACACAGTTCCCCACAGTCGTTTAATGAACAAAGTAAGAGCATACGGACTATCAGATCAATTGTGTGATTGGATTGAGGAGTTCCTAGATAACAGAACGCAGCACGTCATTCTCAATGGAGAGAAATCTTCCGAAGTAAGAGTGATTTCAGGTGTGCCGCAGGGGAGTGTCATAGGACCGTTGCTATTCACAATATACATAAATGACCTAGTGGATGACATCGGAAGTTCACTGAGGCTTTTTGCAGATGATGCTGTGGTGTATCGAGAGGTTGCAACAATGGAAAATTGTACTGAAATGCAGGAGGATCTGCAGCGAATTGACGCATGGTGCACGGAATGGCTATTGAATCTCAATGTAGACAAGTGTAATGGGATGCGAATACATAGACAGATAGGTCCCTTATCATTTAGCTACAAAATAGCAGGTCAGCAACTGGAAGCAGTTAATCCCATAAATTATCTGGGAGTACGCATTAGGAGTGATTTAAAATGGAATGATCATATGAAGTTGATCGTCGGTAAAGCAGATGCCAGACTGAGATTCATTGGAAGAATCCAAAGAAATGCAAATAGACAACAAAGGAAGTAGGTTACAGTACGCTTGTTCGCCCACTGCTTGAATACTGCTCAGCTGTGTGGGATCCACACCAGATAGGTTTGATAGAAGAGATAGAGAAGATCCAACGGAGAGCAGCGCGCTTAGTTACAGGATCATTTAGTAATTGCGAAAGCGTTACGGAGATGATAGATAAACTCCAGTGGAAGACTCTGCAGGAGAGACGCTCAGTAGCTCGGTACGGGCTTTTGTTAAAGTTTCGAGAACATACCTTCACCGAAGGTGACCATGAGGATAAAATCAGAGAGATTAGAGCCCACACAGAAGCATACCGACAATCCTTCTTTCCACGTACAATACGAGACTGGAATAGAAGGGAGAACCGATAGAGGTACTCAGGGTACCCTCCGCCACACACCGTCAGGTGGCTTGCGGAGTACGGATGTAGATGTAGTAGATGTAGAAAGTCAACTGAACAACCAGCATGGTCAAGATTGGTAAGGTGGTCTTAGATGTCATAGACCAAGAAGAGGGAGGGAAAACCACTGTCTGATAGCCTCAAGGGCAGTTATCGAGTCTGCACATAACGTGGGTGGGAGAGGACTGTTAAACATACTAAAGAACCTGGTAAATGGCCATTAGCTATGCAGTACACATGCTATATGGGGCAGGTAAGAGATGGTGTTACTTGCCAGCAGAAGGCACATTCCTTGTAATTAGCAGATTTAGAGCCTAGAGCCATTCCATTAAAACACAACAGCAGCCTGAAACTCCCATAAAAGCTGGCAGAACAAGCAATGAAACACAGACCCCTCTGAAACTGGAATCAAGGAACTAACCAAGGGGGAGGAGGTTTTTGGAGAGAATGGGGAACAGGACAAAGAGGGAAGATAAAAATCATGGCAAAGGACTGCAAGCTGGAGCCCAACTGTTAAACTCACCTGAAGAGTGAGCAATTTCCTGCTGCTAAAGTATAAAATATAAGGGATGTGTGGGGAAAGAGAAGATGGTGATGGCATAGGAAACAAGAAGCTTAGACTGTTGAACCAGAAGGGCAGTGAGTGGGGGACAATCCCAGCTTCAACCAGGAAACAATACGGTTAGTGCAAAAGGTACTGATGATCAGACAGATACCACAATGGTGGACCTGCTCCAAGAGGATCAGTATGGAAGGAGCAACTGAGCCCTAAATTTGGCTACCATGCCCCCCCCCCTCACCCCCCCCCCCCCCCACACACAAGTAAATGTCATAAGACGACCCAAGAAATGGAAGTGGTGGACCACAATCAGAAATTGGGTCTCGAGATAGAGCTCCAGTAGGTATCGTACACAATATGGTGACAGAAATGCACCACCCACAATTTAAGAGGAGAAAACTGAAAACTGTGTGAGAAGGTCCATGCAGAAGCATACCACATGGCACCCTGGAACTATCACTTCACAAAAGCCACCAAGTGTAAAATAACTCAGACACAGAAGTCATCCACATGCAGAGCAGGGGTGACCAACAACAGTTTGACGGAGGTCACAAGTCCTTTAATAGTGATGAGGAAAAGGATACTTCACTGAACCCTATGGAATGCCATCCTCCTCAGCAATGGAGTGTCCTCATCCCAGGACTTATGTTCCTTCTTCTCTTTCATAAGTAGAGGAGGACACACGCTAGATGCCAGAGAGGTAAGGGGGGAGAGAGGCTTCTGCTAGTTCTATAAAGAGAGACCAGGCAACCTTGGGGATGCTAGAGCTGACGGTTCCATGGCCAATGTGTACCAGCAGACTCTTGGACTGAGAGGAGGCCCTAATGGCAGCAGACACCAGAGAAGAGGCACTTCTCTGGTGGATGAAAGGAGCAACAGTTGGAGGGGAGGAAGATGTAAGTTCAGGGGAGAGGGAGAGAAGAGTGAGGCATCACTGGGATAAGGTGGGGGAAAGGATGTAACAGAGTCAATAGTAGATTTTTGTAGACACAAGGCAAAGCTGATCGTATACCCCAATATATTCTTTCCTTCTTACAATCCAGCGACAGTTGTGACAATGAATACATGTGGTCAGTAGAACAAAGGCACACCTGGGCATCCTCATTCATTGCATACAGGATTAATACATGTGTACAAATCATAAACACCAAAAACATTTTAGCAGTGGCAGGACATACATCACAGTGCACAGTGATAAGCCATAACCTTGACCTTGTCTTGGGGGTATCCCCTTCAAAGACCAGAATAAAGTGGTCATTATCAGTGTGGTTGTCCTTAGTGCCTTTCTGAATATGATGAACAAAATGAATGCCTTGCCACTCCAGACTGGCCCATGCTTCACCAGTTTGGAAGATGAGGTCTCTATGAAAAAGACACCCTGAAGCATATTCAAAGGCTAGTGAGGAGTAATGGTTTGCCAAACTTGTCTTTGATAGTTTCTACCAAAATAATGGGTTCATGGTGGGAAGGTGTCCTTGTCAGTCTTGATGCAGACCAGGTAATGGGAAAAAGATTTGACCCCAAGCAAGCGAGTCTGACCCTCCTCCCATGAGGGGATAGTTGTAAGTTGAAAAGGGGTACCATGAAAAGTCGTTCCTGACTAAAGGTCAGCCAAAGACGGCCGGTTTTTTTAAGTCTGATACGTTTGATACAAAGTGTAGACCCTAATAGCACCAAAACCAATCAGGGGCTCTCCCCTTGTGCACTACTCAGCCACACCAAGGGCCAATGCCATAGGGGCTGTTGCTGGGAGTTCCAATGCTTCAGAATGACAAGCCACTATTCCTAGGCATACACAGGGAGGTAGCAGCTCGTGTATCAGAACTGTCATCCCTGTTTTCAGAGGACTCCATCAAAAGAGTACATAACACCCAAGCACACGAAATGACTACTGTGCTAGCTGTACAGCACAAAAGGGGCAATGGCTTCCGGTAAAAAATGGAAGAGATGGTAAGCCCACATGCCAAAGACTTCATGTATGGTGTTGTTCCACAGCTGGCTCACACCATGGAGACAAAATTTAGAGTAGTTCAATCCCCAAAGAGGGACCAAAATTTCCAAAAAGGGAATTGTAAAGCAAGAGGAATAATACTGTAAGGGATATCAACAAAAAAAAAGATAGCCAGGCCAATGTAAGCAAGGGAAAGGATTGAGGACAGGGATGGATGAGCACGGGAAAGTTAATGCAATTTTGAAAAGTAGAAAGGATCCAATTACTAGCAGCCTCATGTGCACAAAATAATTGTGACACCCTTCCACTGGGGAATGGGGATGGAGCAGATATAGAAACATGATTCTGTGATGTTAAAGATAAACGAATCTTCATATGTGAGTATTACTGGATTTGCTCCAAGTATCCACTGGCCAACATGCAAACATGTAGTACTGAGGTCAGACTGGCCATCGTGACAGCTCTATTTCTCATGCAGTGAAGTAGACAACACTACCCAGTGCTGTTGGCACTGTTGCAGTCACATGTTGTATTGCCATGCTAGGTGACACGACAACTCACCATAGTGCACACAACTACACACTGCTTACTCTAGAGCCCTTCAAATTAATATTAAACCGACTGAGCATATACAAATTAAGAGATGACTCACAATTCAATAATGTGCATATCAGAGAATCAGTTTCATACGTAGCGTGAAATGAAATGACAGTATGGCATTTCTGGCCGGGAGATCGTATGCAGGAGAAATCGGCTGCCTACTGCAAGTCTACATCAGTTGATACTGCTTATTTTTGCATCTAAAGAAATGGTAAAATGGTGATAAGCACAACACAACACCCAAACTCTGAGAGGATAAATTCTCAAATTGGCCAGGAATTGCACCTGGAGCCCCTGCATAGCTGTTGGTCTCTCTATCCGACAGCCACAGTGATGGACAGAGCTGGCCTCCAACACACTCATTTACTGACAGTCCTGTAAGGCATTGTGTATCGGAAGAGGAAAGCAACATTGGGCATATGAATATAGGGATGACTCACAAGGCATTTCAGTATTGTGCTTACACACAATCAGTTGCATATATGGTGTGCTGTTTGGATGCTCTTGCTGCCATGGTATGCCAAAAGCTTATCCCTCACACCCAATGACAGGTCCTGTAAGCAAATAAGTAAACACTAAATCAGAATGCAGGCATTGTGTATTGAAACAGGAAAGTAACATTGAGCATATTTGAATTTATAGACGTCTCACAAGGCATTTCAGTATAGTGCATATTACATAATTAATCTCATACCTAGTGTGCTGTGTGGAATCTCCAGCTACCTTTCTTAAGCCAAAAGCTTACCCTTTACGCCCAGTAAGTAAACAAACAGGAAGACAAGATGTCCAGCGAGTGAGATCACAGGTGTTTTCTTCGTCCATTAAAAGAACTTATTTGAGAGGAAATATTGTCAAATTTAAATTTCCTTTGTTTTGTATATTTGCTGTAGTGTCCATTCTTGTCACAAAACTGAATATTTGCGTCCCCATAGAGATTATTCTTGAAAAAAAAAAAAAAAACTTTGTGTAATCTGAAGTCACGATAATTGTGACATAATGCGAAATTTTGCATTCCAAAACACAAAAAATTGTATTAAAATTTTCTTGATAGCGGAAAATTCGTTTAAGAAAGGCAGCTACTAGTTTCATCAGTGCCTATTGTTACAATAAAAGTATAATTAAAAGTTTTTTAAATTGTATTTAACTAACACATTTCATATTGTTCACTAGTTAGAGGCGATCTAGGCATAAATTTAAAACCTGACCAAACACTAAAGTAAATTCTCTAAAAGCAAAGTAATTACTAATTCACTCTCCTGTCATTGTATCTCCAAATCAGTACAAAAACAACAACAATGGCATGTAAGACCTCCATGTCATTTTTGCATACATATAGCCAATCTTGTGTCCTGGACAAATTTAAAACTTAATTATTCTTTTGAAACTGATCATGAGTGGGAAATGTGGAAGCTGTTATAGCATTGTGAGTAGAGGGATTTGTTGCTAACCTTGTAGGAAATATTTTCACTGGGGGAGGGAGAGGTGGGGGGAGAATCTTGGGAGAACAGAAGAGGCTCTCTCCTGGAACTGCAGAGTATATAGTAGGAACATTTTGGTTGGGGTACAGGAAAGGAAAATCTGTGCCCTTGGGGCACAGTTGAAGGAAGGAACTGATAAGGATCAAGAGAGATAGGGAGGTTGTGAACTGGCAGCTTGTAGGAGGGTAGGAAGAAAGAGAACATGATCTGATGTTTTTGGGGTTGATGATAAAACTGTGTGTCTACCACTGCCAGAGCCTCTGGTAGAACACGGAGCAAGAAATGTGCAGCACACTTCAACTGAGGCCAAGAAGCTTAGAAATATACAAAATGTTAGGAAGAAGGAAGTGCTGCTGCTAGGTATTAGGCATGGGTGAGTTGTAGGCCCCGAGTTACAGGAATGTTTAGGGGCAACATACCAGGCCACCAGTATGTTCCAGCCAAAAGCGGAGCTAAGTCATGTGATAGAGTACTTAAGGTCTTTACAAAAGAAGACCATGTAGTGATAGTGGGTGGGGCAGGAAACAGTTTGCACAGGGATAGGGCACATGACATAGGTGGTGACCTGGGCAAGATAGCTTCCCTGACTTGTGGCAGTACACTTTGTTGAGCTGTTCCGGTGTCACGATTGGCCAAACCTTGATGGAGATGTGAGGCGAATCAATTTGGGGTTAGGGAAGCCAACTTTGCTCACATGCCCGTCGGGACTATCGACAGATGGGGTTTCACTGGGTGTGACCTATACCTAAACAGGACTGGCAAAGGAAGATTGGTACAGCTGATTCGTGAAAGTATAGGGGGTGGATCTCGGGCCACACATGGTCAAATACCTGTTGTCATCAGTATGAGAAGTAGGTCTTTTTTAGGATAAATCCAGAAAACAGGTTCCCCTGCCTAAAGAGTGTCTCCAGGAGTTTGAATTAACAGGGCTTGATATCACCAAGATATTAATAATTTTGTGTTTTTATGGATCTCCCAGAGATAGTGTGGACACTGTTTTTCAATAAATTAACAGAATTTCTATATAAAGTCTCAAGTACAAAGCTCAGCACAATTCTGTGTGGGGACATTAAAATCAACATGAATATCATAAATGAATCCAGCAGCACCTTCATAAATATACTTCAAAGTTTTGGCCTCTCCCTATTGGTCAATAGTGCAACAAGGGTTGCTACAATGACTTCATCAGTAATTGACCATGTTGCCACAAATATGGGCAGGGAAAAATGTGATGTAGCTGTAAAAGATCTCGGATTATCAGACCATCTCTGTCAAACAACAACAGTAATATGAGACATGAAATCATCCCATAAACTACAAGCCTACAAATGACATCCATTGGAAATGAAAATAAAAGATTTTTCAAAGGAACTAGCAAAAAAAAAAAAAAAAACGCTGGGATGAAGTGTATAGGGAAACCAATGTGAATAAGAATCCACATTATTTAAATTGAACTTTGAAAAGGCATTTCCAAAAGTATGCATGTCTGTATCAACGTCACACAAAAGTAGATGGATAACAGCAGGTACTAAGAAGTCCTCCCAAACAATTAAATACCTCACTTCCATGGAAAAGAGTCACAATGATCCATAGGAAGGTGCTGATAGCTGCAACAAAATCGTTTAATGACACAGTAATATATAATGCACGGAATAAAAGCAAAGCAGTCTGGGATGTTATAAAAACGGGAACGGGAACAGGGAGAGGCAAAGAAAGACAGACAGAATAACATATTCCTAAGGGAGGAGGATAAGGTAATAAATAAGCCACAACACTTATCAAAGTATGTAAATGAGCATTTTTCAAGTATTTTAGGGAAGTTACGGCAAGAATTCCCCAAAACAAATATAACCCCTGTAAAAAATGTTGCACTAAATACAATGATGTTACTTCAAATCACAGATAATGAAGCCAGTAAAACTGTTGAAAAACTAAAAAGCCAGTAGGCTTATATGAAGTATCAATGTGTGTACTAAAACAATGCATAGAGGTTGTACAAGGTCCCTTATCACACATAATAAATGAATCCTTTACACCAGGGACATTTCCACAGCAGTTAAAACAGGCAAGAGTTGTGCCTTTGTTTAAGAAAGGTAATGCAGAAAATTACAAGCTGTCACCATTCTCAAAAATAATAGAAGCAATTATGAAAAACAGATTAATGAATTACCTGAATAAATACAATCTTTTAAGTGAATCACAGTTTTGTTTGTGATGTGGCAAAAATACGGAGTCAGCTGTCGTAGAATGCACAAAAGTTGTACTTGATGCTCTTGATAAAGAAGAGTCTGTCAGAGGGTTCCTTTATGATCTTTCTAAGCCCTTTGATGCAGTCGACCACAAGATTCAATTAAATCAATTAGAAGCATTAGGAGAAAGAGTGGTAGCTAAGGACTGGTTTTGATCATACCTAGCAGATAGGGTACAAAGAATAGTGATAACACATACTTCAAATAGAGCTTAACATTTAGTAAAACACTTACCCGAACAAATGTAAGCACATTACACACATCCATGCCCGAGGCAGGATTTCAACCTGCGACTGTAGCAGTCGTGCGGTTCTGGACTGAACTGCTCGGCCACCACGGCCGGCGAAAAATACATTAATATGGGGTTTCCGCAAGGTATCAAATGAGGACCAATAGTATTCCTGATGTACATCAATGACTTTCCCAGTAGTGTTACTCATGGTGAAAAAATTCTTTTCACTGATGACAGCAATATTATAGTCAGTGAGAAAACAAGAGAACTCCTCTAAGAGGAAGCAAATGAAACTCTCAAGGAAGTCTACAATTGATTGATTTTTATTGTTGTAGAGACCTCAGAGGCATTACAAAACAGAGAAACTTCTGGTACAAATTGATATTGCATAGTAAATTTAGCCAATTACAGACGTACTCATATATAGAAGCATGTAAAAACTGATCACAAAGTGTGGTCATACCATATTCTTTGCCTCCCTTCAAAATTCATCCGTTTCATAAATGTTGAGTTCAAGAAGAAATTCTTTTACTTTTTTTTTATTGGAAGATCTGTGATATGTTGGGGTATGGCATTAAAAAATTTTATGGGCTTGTATAAAGAGCACTTTTGTGTTTTTTTATAGTTACATCAGAAAGAAACTAGGTCTTGCTTGTTTCTTGTGTTATAATTATGCCGCATGTCATACTGTTGATACTTCGGATAGATTTCCTTGGTATGCATTACACACTATGGTATAAATATTGACAACAGGGTCATAATCTGTAATTTTTTAAAGCTTGGTCTACAGTGAGCTCTGGGTGCCAAGCTACATATCAGTCTTATTGCCTTATTTTGTAGTTTGAAGACATTAGCTGCCTTGCTTTGATGTCCCCACAGTAAATGTGACTGTGGTTTCTTTTGCTTTAAGTACTGGCACATTTAGACAAAGACACAGCTTCCTTGGAGAAAATATTCCTTTGCTAATGCTGCTTCCCACCTTTTTGAATCAATTGAGATTCCTAGGAAATCAACAGCATTTGAGCTCTGCTCAAGTTCAGTGTTATTATTCCACGATACATACAGGTCTTGATTTTTTTTTTTTTTTTTTTTTTTTGACACAAAGGGAATTAGCTTTACACCAGTTTTCAACTTTGACAGTGCACTGGTCTGCTTAATATTTGACCTTCTGTGCTGTTTCTGCAGTTATACAGACTGCAAGATCATCTGCAAATAAGTAACTCCTAGCTGATGGCCCAACTATGTTACATGATAAGTCATTTATATAAATAATAAATAGAATTGGGCCAAGAACAGAACATGCCCACAAGTAAGTAATCTGATTCTGTACCATTAAAAACCACCTTCTGCACTCTATTACTTAGATAGGATTTTATCAATTCCCGAGCACTTCGTGTAAAGCCATAGAATTGCACTTTGTTCAATAAGATTTCATGAGACACAGTGTCAAAAGCTTTTCATAAATCACAGAGTTTACTCTGAACCATGAGCTTGCTTTCTAGTTGCTTCACACACTGTGTTAAAAGTGATAAGGCAGATTTAACAGTTCCTAACCCTGATCTGAAGCCAAATTGTCTATCACTGAAGATATAGTTTCCTTCAAAGTATTTTACTATTTAATATAGCTTCTATCACTTTAGACAAGACTGGCACAATTGAAACAGGCCTAAAATTATCACAACTTTGGAGGCTGCCTTTTTTGTGTTTTCGAGTGACTTTACTGCCCTGGGGAACTGAGCCTCCAAAATACATGTATTTACTACATGTGTTATCAATTCTGGCAGCTGAACTGAATCACATTTAACATGGCTGAACTTAAACCATAAACGTCATCAGTAAAACTGTTCTTCATTTCCCTCAGTATATAGGTAACATCCTGTACCTTGACAAATTTAAAGCTAAATGTACTTCCAGGTTTTGTGGTGTTTCTCAGGCAGTATTTATGGTCAGTGACTATATTGTAAGTGCCAATCACCTTCTCAGTGAAGGATGTATTTAACTGTGCAGCATTCAGATTGCTGCCTTCAGCCTGTGAAGTCATTTTCCTGTTGCATTGACTGTTAATGATATTATTTTCTGATGTTAGTATTATATCTTCATTTTTTCATACACCTAGCTTCCTTTAAGGCCTGTCTTAATCTTTCCTTTTTCACTGTGAGCATGTCTTTAAATACTTGAGAACCTGTACTTTTGTACAGGCATAATATTGATCACACTCCCTCTTGATCTCCAACACCTTTTCACCCTTGACCTTATTTACTCTTAGTGCCTTTTTATTAATTGGTACGTTAATGGGAAACGACATCTTAGCATATACAGAAAGAGTAGATATGAGTTCTTCCACCTTTCTACCTATTGCATGTTCTCGATAAACTTGCAACCAATAACTTTTATCAATATTAGACTTAAACATATTTAGATTATCATAATTGACCACACATACACTCTTTCCTGCCATGTGCACTGAGTCAGTGGCCAGATACCCAGGTCTTAATTACGTCTGACTTCAGATGCACTAACTCATTTGATACAAATATATTGTCAATACATGTACCAGTACCTTTATAATGAAGCCTTGTTATTTCAGTGGTTGTAATATAAAGACCAAATGAATTTAATAAATTATTTGCATATGAGTTACAGATAGTGGACAACTGAAAATTCAAATTGAAATCTCCACAGACTGTCAGTATTGCCTCACGTGTTCCAATATTTCTACGGAATCCAAACTGACCTTCCCCAAGGTCGGATTCAACTAGTTTTTCCATTTGTCTGTAAAGAATTCACATTAGTATTTTGCAGCAGTGACTTATTAAACTGATAGTTTGGTAATTTTCTCATCTGTCAACGCTTGCTCTCTTTGGGATTGGAATTATTATACTCTTCTTGAGGTCTGAGGGTATTTCGCCTGTCTCATACACCTTGCTCACCAGATGGTAGAGTTCTGTCAGGACTGGCTCTGCCAAGGCCGTCAGTAGTTCTAATGTAATGTTGTCTACTCCTGGGGCTTTGGTTCGACTCAGGTCTTTCAGTGCTCTGTCAAACTCTTCACACAGTATCATATCTCCCACTTCATTTTCATCTACATTCTCTTCCATTTCCATAATATTGTCCTCAAGTACATTGGCCTTGTATAGACCCTCTATATACTCCTTCCACCTTTCTGCTTAGAACTGGGTTTCCATCTGAGCTCTTGATGTTCATACAAGTGGTTCTCTTTTCTTCAAAGGTCTCTCAAATTTTCCTGTAGGCAGTATCTATCTTACCCCTAGTGAGATCAGCCCCTACAGCCTTACATTTGTCCTCTAGCCATCTTGCACTTCCTGTCAATCACATTTTTGAGACGTTTGTATTCCTTTTTGCCTGCATTTTTATGTTTTTTCCTTTCATCAATTAAATTCAATATTTCTTCTGTTACCCAACGGTTTCTACTAGACCTCTTCTTTTTACATATTTGATCTTCTGCTGCCTTTACTGTTTCATCCCTCAATGCTACCCATTCTTCTTCTACTGTATTTCCTTCCCCCATTGGTTCCCTTATGCTCTCCATGAAACTCTGTACCACCTCTGGTTCTTTCAGTTTATCCAGGTCCCATCTCCTTAAATTCCCACCTTTTTGCAGTTTCTTCAGTTTTAATCTACAGGTCCTAACCAATAGATTGTGGTCAGAGTCCACATCTGACCCTGGAAATGTCTTACAATGTTTCCTTTCCTCCCTACCGAATTCCATTCACCCATGACTATTAAATTTTCGTCTCCCTTCACCACCTGAATAATTTCTTTTACCTCATCATACATTTTATCAATTTCTTCATCATGTGCAGAGCTAGTTGGCATATAAACTTGTACTACTGTAGTAGCGTTCACTATGCAGTTTGTAGTAGCTTACCTGCATTCCTATTTTCCTATTCATTCTTAAACCTACTCCTGCATTACCCCTATTTGATTTTGTGTTTATAACCCTGTATTCAACTCACCAAAAGTCTTGTTCCTTTTGCCACCGAACTTTACTAATTCTCACTATATCTAACTTTAGCCTATCCATTTCTCTTTTTAAATTTTCTTACATATCTGCCCGATTAAGGGATCTGACATTACACGCTGCGATCCGTAGAATGCTAGTTTTCTTTCTCCTGATAACGACATCCTCGAGTAGGCCCCTCCTGGAGATTATAATGGGGGACTATTTTACCCAAGAAGACACCATCATTTAACCATACAGTAAAGCTGCATGCCCTCAGGAAAAATTATGGCTGTAGTTTCCCCTTGCTTTCAACTGTTCGCAGTACCAAGACAGCAGGGCCATTTTGATTAGTGTTTCAAGGCCAGATCATTCAATCATCCAGACTGTTGCTCCTGCAACTACTGAAAAGGCTGCTGCCCCTCTTCAGGAACCACACGTTTGTCGGGCCTCTCAACAGATACCCCTCCGTTGTGGTTGCTCCTACAGTACGGCTATCTGTATCGCTGAGGCACGCAAGCCTCCGCACCAATGGCAAGGTCCATGTTTCTTGGGGTGGGGGGGGGGGGGGTGTACTTTTCATTAATAATCCAAATTATTAGCATTGAGATTGTTGTGTCTTAACGTATTATTATAATACATTATTAATGTTAGTGTTATTATTATTTTGTTTTCTGTGTAATATAGTTCCTGGTCATGTGTAAGTTAGCGCCTGAAGCATCTAATCTAGTCAGGGTAAATAAGCCATAAATAAATAAGTTTGGGAATTTTGTTGCAAAAACTACAACAGTTAACTGATAAAATTTGTCAAAGTTTCTTCACTCTGAATGCTGTCTCATTTTGTTATCTGTATGTCAACTGCTTTGTGTTCATCAGAGTATCTCAAACCACCATGTGCACCCCGCAAGTACTTACCTAACTGAGTAGCTGCTTCCTTTGTGTAGTGTACCCTGACCTGTCTAGGAGAGTCCTACAATTATCCACCCAATAATGGAGGTCCAGCCAAGACTGTCAGACTCAACAAAGCCTCTGGCCGAGATTGTCCACTCGGCTCCAGACCTTAGGACCCCAGTCAACTCTGGAAACTGTGCTGCAAATCGTGAGCTGTTCTTGCACTCCATATGAGAGGCCAGCAGCCTCCACCAGTCATCTGAATGAACTGAGGATGACCTCGGAACCCTCGCAAAAGGCACTGTCAGAACTGATGCCACTCCTCGGAGATGACTGCACCCTGCAAGCTCGATAGCCACAGGCAAAGATGCCCCATCTCGGATGAGGCTCCCTGACAGACCTACTGAGTGCATATTGGCTATCTTTCTGGCTCTGAACAATATTTCCCTAATGTGTCCAACACTTGTGAACCCCTCCTCCAGTGAGCTCGCTCAGATGCCGTCGGAGGAGTGACTCACAGACGAGTGGGCGTGGCCGGACAGCCAGCCTCCACATGCCTAACCTAGTAGTGTAGTTAGTCGTTCAAGAGAAATGACGACTGTGCTACACACTACTTGAATTTCCACTTTAAAGTTACAAAAATGTGAGACTACACCTCTTAAATACAAGAAAACTCATGGAATTTAAGAATTAATCTATGAAGAAAACAGAAAAATCTAAAGACATAACTAGCTGTTGTCCACATCTGGAACCAGTGTGTAACTCAGCTTTACTTGTTTCTTGTCAAGACAAGATTTAAAAAAGATTGTGCTCTGGGTTGATCTATATTTATTTTTGTCGTTATGAAATTTTGAACTTTATTTATAAGCCAGTCAGTGCCCCATTGTGAATTTACGGAAAAGCTGAATAATGCAGCAATACTGAGCATTAGCTGAAGTTTAGATATATTAGGAACCTGTGCATACTGTCAGTCTTTTAGCCTCCTTCTTTTAGAGAGTCTTTGTACATATGATGGACTACAAGCACACTTTTATAACAACAGCTTAATAATCATATATTTTACTCTTCCATAAAAAAAAAAATTTAAATAACAATCAGTACTTTTCAGCCATGACTAGAACCCCCCCCCCCCCCCCCCCAAAAAGATATATGCGAAGAGGCATCGGACGTCTCAACAGTGATGACTGACAACTGTGTCATCCTCAGCTAACCAAATTAATTGGAGCGGCACGTGGTCAGCACACCTCTGTCCCGGACCTTGCCAGTTTTTGGCAACGGCGATGCTACTTCTCAGTCGAGTAGCTCCTCAGTTGGCCTTACAAGGGCTGCGTGCACCCTTATTGAACCTTGCCCACACAGCACAGTACAGAGAGCTTCACTCACAATGTTTCATCGAGATGTGCGTCGGTTAAAATCACACGTGGTTTCTTACAGGGCTCAGAATTTTGCTGCCAAGCTGGATAACAGACATGTCTAATCCCACAACCATAGTTTTTTATTACAGTCCCAATGTATTTGACTACATTGCTCGCTAACAAATGAATACTTCACTTACCAACATTTACAGGCTTTGTGAAAATTGGCTACTTCTTTCAACAGAACTTTGCCCACTTCATCATAGCTTGATGTGAGGAGTAAGAATATTGTGGTCAAAATTTTGTGTTTGCTTCCAATAACAGTATGCTATTAATCACTTAACTTAAACCATATGCTAGTACATTTGTATGTCATCCTGATACCAAGTTCCCACCATATATTTCATTCCCTTGAGAATCAGCTAGCAAATCTCCTTACACTCTATTCGTGCATGGTACGACGTATGACCAGCTGTCTGCTATCCTGAATGGACTCTTCCAAACTGTGACCAACAACCACCTAAACTGACTCGTGTGATGGAATGGGGCATTTACACAACATTTTAAAATATTTCACATTCCAAGCTAAAATTTCAATTGAAACAGGAACTTTCTTTCTGTGGCCATAAAATGATGTAGACCTAACTATGAAGCTATTATATTCGTTACAGGACAACTTTTCAACACTGTCATACAACATACACAAGTTCTTGTGAGTTCATAGTAGAGGTCCACCTTGAGCCGTGCAATTAATTACGAATGAAGCACGGTATTGATATTAAATGTCTGAGTGATAGTCAGTTTAGAGAGTAATTTAAAACAGATTTGTACATTAGCTGGGAATAAGGGGATCTGGCTGAGCTCGTCTGGAAAGCGGCGGTGAGGGGAAACTTTCACTGTGGCAGCCTGGCCCAGTAAGTGTCTTTGTGATCCCTAATGGCACCACCGTGTGGATGGACAAGAGTCAAGACATTCTGCATTGTTCACTCACACAAATATTTTACGTGTTGGAGTGAGAAGTAATGTTTGTGAAAGATGCAATTGACTGCCAAATGCAGAAAATCTGGCTTTGGGATGTGTGCCAGAGATTGCTGTCTTACAGGTGAACTCCCAGCTAGGCCTTTTAAATGCCACCAAACACATAAATCCCTAAACAAAATTTTTGTAAGATTTAAGACCTTTGGACAGTGGTTCATCTTGATGTTTTTCAGAGTGACAGAGAGCTAAAAGGAAGCTGCCTCACTGACACGGGAGAGAGATACGAATAGTGAGGCATGACTTTTTCCAAGGGGTATAGCAGAAATGGAAGCAATGGTTGCCCGAGTAAAACATAGCCCAGGGAAGGGGAGTTGTGCTCTCTGAGGAGCATTTTTCCCAGTCAGAGCTTGGAAGATCCAGAGCACAGCCAGTAAAATTAAGCACATATAGAAAAATTTGGCAATTTGAGGTTTCTCTCCTCACAGTTGCTACACTGATGTGTAAGGAGACTTGTCAAATATTTGGCCAGCCACAGAAGTGGTCTGCTGCTACTGAATGGTATCAAGGGAACTTCAAGTCATCTTGTAAATACAATCTCAGAGATTCATTCGGAATATTTGTATTGCAAAGTCGTTAACACTCTGCTTCTAAAATCCACAAAAAGTGTGACAAATTACCTCCAATAACTTATTAGTTTCAGTAGTTCTATTCTGTGCTCATAAACCAACTAATCACAATACATGTTCCACAGTCGTAAAACACTCCTTCCCACCCAAACACACAACTTCTCAAAGCTTCCAGAATGAAATTTTCTCTCTGCAGTAAAGTGTACACAGATTTAAAACTATGTGCTGTACTGAGACTCTATCTCAGTAACTTTGCCTTCTGTGGGAAAGTGCTCTACCAACTGAGCCACCTAAGCATGACTCATGACCCATCCTCACAGCTTTACTTCCTCCAGTACCTCATCTCCTACCATCCAAACTTCAGAGAAGCTGTCCTGCAATGCTGGAAGAAAGGATATAGCAAAGACATGGCTTGTCACAGCGTGGGGGATGTTTACAGAATGAAATTTTCACTCTGCAGTGGAATGTGTGCTGATGTGAAACTTCCTGGCAGATTAAAACTGAGACTCAAACTCAGATCCTTTGCCTTTAGCAGGCAAGTGCTCTCAAAGCTTGTCACAGTTTGGAGCTACCATGTACACAAAGCCATTGCTGCTAATTTTGGCTAACAATAAAAGACAAGCTGCTCCATTACACTCAGTCCAATACATTATTGATAGAGTAGTTTGTATTAGGAAACCTGCAATAAAGTTCTATGCATGCACACGGATTAGCATTTTACTTAAGTGTCAGTGTACACCATTTTCCCAAAACTGCGAAAAAGAGAATAATGTATCATGTAATAAAATGTACTGTAGCCTGTTTGATGCATCAGTCCATTTGTCACAAGCAACTGGAGTTGAGTACAATAGTGTTAATAGCAGACTAAGTGTGAAATGGTATATTGAAACTTACTTAACATACTTGTAATCAGAGTGTCAGGGACACCGATTATTAATAACAACTTTTTCATTTATGGTCTTGTGCTGGTATGAACTACCAATTTTCTTTTGGTTCCAGCTGTATGGAATTGAATTCTCACAAGCTTTTTGTTGAGTACTCGTAAACCGATGTCAGATGGTAGCTGACTCTCATACCAAACACGACCTCATCCACAGCCATGTTGCCAGCACTATCATGAAGATGGCTGCAGTATAATTGGATAAATAAGATGATCTACTCACCACACTGGTGGCAGCAGAAACTATATGTAAAGGATATAGATATGTGGAAGCTTTCAGAGCCAATGGCTCTTCCTTCTAGCAGAAGATTTGAAGGGAAAGAAAGAAGCCTGGCAAGACTTAAGAAAGGGGGAGAGTTATGGAAAAGTTGCCCAAAACCATAGGTCAGAGGAGACTTACCAGACAGGATGAGAAGGAAAGACTGATCCTTGGTGCCTGTGCTGGATGAGATTTGAAAACCTGAGAGCTTAACGATGGAAGATGTGGTAATCAGCAAGACACAATTTACTGAAAAAAAAAGTCATTTGGAGTCAATATGAGCTGAAAGCTAACTGCATTGTACATGATAGGCATATATGGGGAGGGGGAAGATGGTGGAGATGTGTGTGTGGTGGGGGGGGGGGGGGGGGGGGGGATAGACGGACTGCAAAATGAAAGGGGAGCAAAGAAAAGGAATAGTTACTGAGAATAAATTCTGAGAACACTATGATGCAATTTTACTTTTTTAAGCTGATGTTTCTCATTGATTGTTTTGTTTACACAAACGGATCACATACAATACTTTATTTATTACTTTTGGACATATAAATACAGACTGATTATTGGCTCCAGTGTCCAAGGTTGTTGAATAAGTCAGTTTGCTTGTTTCTATTAAATCATTGTCCACCCACGTTAGCTGAGTGGTGAGTGTGACATACTGTCGATCTTAAGGGCCTGCATTTGATCCCCAGCTGGATAAGAGATTTTCTCCACTCAGGGACTGGGTGTTGTGTTGTCCAGATAATCACCTATTCATCCCCATCCAAGCACAATTCGCCAAAGTGGTGTGAAATTAATTAGTTTGTTTATTTTCATTCATTTTAGAAAAACATCTGTCTGTCTCTGATTTGATTGTCTTGGCCATGGTTTCTAAATCTGCCTCTACTTGTGTGACACGCCTCGTGATGTCATCATGAGGGGTAACGCACTTTCCTACTTTTGTCATCATGTGCTACTTAAAGGTTTGACATTGATTTCATTATGTTTTGCTAAAACTGTTAGTTTTGAAAACTAGGTGGCCATTTGAGTGATCCTTTTGTTCAAGTCAGTACCAATTTTGGTTAATTTAGCGTCATTACTGTCAAGTTTTTTCTTTATTTCCTGAAATTATTCCGTAAACAGTTTCTCATTGTTCTGTAAACTTGTATTCATCTGCTGAAATTGTTGCATGACTGCATTGATAAATTGTGAGAAATTTACTGTTTGAACATTATCTGCTCCCAGTAAATCGTGAGAATTTACTGCTTGTGATCCACTTTCCATATCTTGCAACTCTATACACTAGATCGCGTGTTAGCTGGATTAATTTAGGTTCTGTATTTCATTTACTGTTTCACTTGTTTGAGCAAGTGTAATTTAATTCTATGCTGCTTCATGGGATACAGAACTTGCAGTAGGCAAACTGTTTATGTTATCCATTCTATGAGTCATGACCGTATCAATAGTAATAACATGTTTTTTTTTTTTAAAGTCGTCTCTACAATGTGTAGCTTGTATGTAATGTTATTCAAACAATGCGTAGAGTTGATCTATTATTGACAATGTCTCCACTGAGCTGTGTATCGGCCATTTTGCAGTAATTATTGTCGTACTTTGAAAAAAACAAAAAATATACACTCAGCAGTAAAAATCACTTTTTAACTTTAGCAAAACTTCACTATATATTGTGAGTTAATGAAAGATTGTGCCAACAAACAGCCCAAGATGCTATGGGGCAATGTATCACAGGATGGCATTTGGCACCTTTATGTGTCAGAATATACACCTGCATTGCCATCAGAGAGTGGTATGCATTGTAGTGATGTGACAGGACACCCTTCACTGTGACACGTGTTCCATTTGACCTGAATTACAGCGATGTCACATCGTATGACCAAAATGACCATTTCCTTGAGGGTGTTGCAGTTTCTTCTTTTAGCAGAGTAAATGGTATGCATTTCATTGTAACCTTTCTAGTTTAGTAAATAAATCACCTTCCTTGACAAGGATCTCAATACCTGTTTATTGTTGTTACTAAGTATATACTACAGGTCAAAATTATTCGATCACCTATGAAAAAAGCTGTGCACTTTATTTTAATAGACAACTACACTCTTCAAACTAAATAGGCTAACAATACAAATATTTTCTCTCTCTCTGTCATTAAGTACCCTTCGTGCTAAGAACAGCTGCGCAGACTGTTGGCATTATGGAGATAATATTTTTGCAGAGATTACAGTCCCATGCATCTGTAATCCATAGATTTTCAACATTAGATGATGCCAGTTCTCTGATCTCTCTGCCATGTTCATCCCAGTGGGTGAGGTGGAGCAGTGGTAAGCACACTGGACTTGCATTCGGGAGGACAACGGTTCAAACCCATGTCCAGCCATCTTGATTTAGGTTTTCTGTGATATCCCTAAATCACTTCAGGCCAATGCCGTGATGGTTCTTGTGAAAGGGCAGAGTAGACTTCCCTCCCCATCCTTCCCTACTCCAAGCTTGTGCTCCGTCTCTAATAACCTTGTTTTCAATGGGACATTAGTGTTTAATCTCCCTTCCTCATGTTCATCCCGTAAGTATTCGATGGGATTTAAGTGAGGTGGCTGACTTCACCAGACCATATTCTTCAGTTTCCCAAATTTCTTTCCTCTATTGACTTACTATTGGCACAATTTAGAAGTCTGTCTGAGATCATTGTCTTGCTGCAGATCAACCCACAACTAATATGCCTCTTGGCAGATTGAACTGAATTGTTGATCAGTACTGACTTCATACGTTCTCCACGATGTCAATGAGTAAACATTCAGTGAAGGCTTACAAATTTAAAACTCGATTAATCCTTGGACCATTGCTGTGCCCATTGCAATCGATTCAACTTCTCTCTATCCATCCATGTAAGTCATGGTCACACAAATGGCATTGCTCTGCTGAGACAAAGGTTGGAGCTTCTCACATATTGTTTACTTTATTATTAATTATAGGTGCAGGAGGATTCTTCACATTTACTCTGTACACATAGGAACTAATCTTTGCTTTACCGTGTTACTTAGGGTCTTCCAGATTGTCAAACACTTGAGCTGGCACCAGAGCAATGTATACACTACTGTAGGCTTGGTTAGGCCAAAATTTGTTACTATTGCCTTGCTAGAATAGCCTTTGTGATGCAGAGCTACAATTACAGCACTTTTTTCAATTCCGACCTCCTCCTTCCATCTTGTTAGGATGCAATACAGCATGAACTTGAACAAGTATAGAAACTCACTTCTAGGTACACACAGTGTACAAAGGCAGCAAAAGAAATGAGACCTATTTAAATGGAACCCTCTTAGGTAAAGGCCACCAGTGTTGTGGAGACTCACCAGCACCTCTCTGGGTGAAGAATGAGCTTAGTTTTTGCATGTTTTACTATCAAAACAGGTTTATGGTGCAATACTCAAAGTTAAATCCCTGTGTTAACGCAAATCAATAGCTGTGACTGAAAACTTTTCTTCACTTTAGCATCTAAAATTCGCAGACAATGTGTGTGATCATCTGGACCACAGCCCTTGGACACCCAAAAAGATCAAAATGCATCTGACAGCAAGCCATCCGAGTCATTGGCACATCTCAAGGGCCCAAGTAGCATGTACGTGGTTTTATAGTGATCCCAACATAAACTGCTTCCAAACCTCAGAAATGGAATTCTGTGATTGAAATTCAACCTTTGTAAGAGATTAGAATGTATGCCACTTACTATTAGCACAGACATACTGCTATTTTAAGTGTTCTCTCTGTCAAGGTAACTGTAACTGAATTGGCAGAGAAGTGACTAAACACAGGACTGATATTGAGTTGCTACAACAAAATCAGGGATCTTCTCTTTATAACAGTATCTAATTTTGTAATATGTTTCTGCTGTTGAATCGTGTTCCATCTGTGTATTACAGTGCCTATGTAGCACCAAAATGTTCCATCTTCAAAATTTGAATTCAGAATATTTTCATGTGCTTTTGGAAGGTGTGAAATGTCACAACTCGTATCCCTAGAAGTGTTGGTATTATAATTGCCAGCTCAGAGACATGGTTATTCATTACAAATGATGGGGGGAAAAAGCCTCCAATTGAATACAAAGCTGATATATAAATGAGTGAGTGAACGTACAATTGCTCATTGGATTACACTGTGTCTGTTATTGTTATATTTCCAATTCTTAATTTTCTGCATTCAGTTACAGTTATCATTGTACAGCTTGCTACATTGAAGCATGGAAATCACCCCAAGACAGTGAAGATCACATGGAACATGGAATGAGTGTCTGAACTGAAATGATTCCAAGCAAGCTACCCTGGGAATTGATTAATACTAAAAGTGTGTACTGCTTGGAGTATCTGACAAATTGTGCAGGGTCAAAAACACATACAATTTACAGAAAAAGTACAAGATGTGGTGAACATTCTGTCTGCAGTCTGGTATAGTGAACTGCTATGGGTGAAACAGAGTACAGTACTGCTCAAAGTAGAGGTGCTAGTTCTTGGAGTGCATTTACAGTAACCAGGATGAAATGTTTGTGGCTTTGCTTGCCTGTGTGAGAAGGACTGTTGCTAAAGAAAAAATCCATTTTATTTTGCCAAATGTGTTTAAAAGTAAAAAATAATACATGTATTGACTGAATTATAAAGGTAACTAATGATAATGGTGTTTCAGACATTCCAGACTACATCTTGGGTACAGTTACAAGAATTATCAGGTGCTGTGAAAAATGGTATTGGCTGCTAAACATTTAAATGTAATGCTGTGGTAATTTAGGATCAAGAAAGTGCCTTGAAAAAAATGTTTATGTCTCCTTTTTCGTATATTTTTTAAGTTGAAGTGACTGTACATCATGTGGCAATAGCTGAAACAAATTGGCAACAAATTTAAATGAAATGTATACAATTTTTACGGTTCATATAGAAGATAACATGTTTAATAAACAATGCTGTTTTTAACAATAGTATAATGAATACTATGCCTTATCTTACGATAACATTAGAATAATATTTAAATACCTAAATTTGGGAGTTGTTATAGCCAGTAGTGTCTGCAACACATCAAACAGAGCTTTTCGTTAGCTACCATTGTACGTTTCAGCACCATGTTAACAAGCCTGCCACTCCTATCATACTTTATGTACACCCTATATAAAGTCCAGGAACACTTTCAAGTAATTACTGCACAAGAACTAAACATTGTACAGATATCATACATATTGCAATTTGAAGCGAAACTGTAAAAAAACTTCCAAACAAACGGGGCACTGCTTCATCATGTGGTAGAGGCAGTACATACACCAGATCTTTAATGCGTCCCCACAGAAAAAAGTCACATGGAGTGAGATGTGGTGATTGGGGAACCATTTAGTGAAACACCTGTCCTCTTCTGTAGCAAGGCCGATCCATCGATGCAGCAGCTCTGTGTTCAGACACCCACAAACTTCACGATGAAAATGGGTTGGAGCTCCATCCTGCTGAAAAATGAATGGAGGGTCCAGTTGCATTTGAGGTATTAGCCATTGCTGCAACACATCCAAGTAGGAATATCCAGTAACAGTGCTCTCAGTGAAGAAGAATTGCCTGTACTGTTTTTGGTACGACAAGGCACAAAAAACATTTACTTTTGGGGACTCATGCTCAAATTCAATGCATTCGTGTGGATGCTTTGTACCCCCAGATATGACAATTATGCCTGTTCACTTTCCCATTAGTGTGAAAAGTGGCTTCCCTGCTAAATATTATGTAATCAAAGCCATTACCATCCCCATTCAGTTTTTGCAACTCTGAATGCTTCTCTTTGTCATCATCATTGAGTTCCTGCACTAGCTCCAGTTTGAATGATTTCATTGACACCTTCTGTAGCAGGACTTTTCACTATGTCATTGGAGCTATTTTGAGATCATGGGATGCACGACGCACAGATTTTCTCGGACTCCTTATAGATGACTCTCGTATGCACTCCTCATTCACTTCACTCACACTGGGACGTCTGCTTCTCTTTCCCGGGCACAAGCAACCCATCATAACAAATTTGTTGTGCCAGTGGTAAATGGCCTTCCTTGTTGGTGGCTCCTTACCACACTAGTTTTTGTTGGACGCCAACACACCACGTTTGTGACTTTTGGTGACTATCCTCAAGTTACGAAACTACACTGTGGTGGTATACATTAAAAAAAAACTTTCAGTGTCTCTTTGAAATGACACGTGTATGATAGGTGCACACTGTTTGGTTCTTGTGCAATAAATAATTGAAAGTGTTTGTGGTCTTTATGTACGCCTCATATTTTTTTATACATGGCAAAATCATGATATTCTCAACATTAGAAATGTTCATAATGTAACCATATGCATAAATTAATTTGCAAATGACTCATTCCTCATCATTATGATCCATAGAACATGTATCCTACTAACTAAATTGGATTAGATGATGATGCATCACTATTAAATCATTTGCCTGTATTCTCTCTGTCGCCAAAAAGTGTATTATTAAGGGAGATAAGACTATTAGTTTGTTCTTTCAGTTGTCACTTGAAACTGAAAATAACATTGATATGAATGATCATCAAAAAGAAAAGAAACTTTATGGTTCCATGGACCTTTACAAGTCTCAACCAACTATGCAGTATACATGTAGACTGAAGAGATGAATGAAAATTTGAACCCAGATCCTCTGCTCACTGGGCAGATGCACGAACCACAACACCACCCTGGCACAGTGGCTCTGCACTGTTTGCCCCAGCATGCCTCCCTCCTCAGTCCTCTTATTCCCCCAAAACACAAAGAGCACCACAGAGGTTGTCAAACTGTCATGGAATAGCACCTCAGTTTTGAATGAAATGGGGATTCCTCTCTGGAACCATATAGTTTCATTTAATGAAAGCAGCTATACCTGGGTCTCAGGCAGGACCTCCTGTTTCGTTTGATTCTGAGGTACTATTCCAATACTGTTGGACATGTTCCACACCCAGGAGGATACCCTCTTTTGTGGGTCTGTGGAATAAATAATTAATGTAATCTAGTCTGAGAGCCCCTCCTCTTGTGGCAGTTAATTGTATATCACTGGAGCAACAAGGCATTGTGACTAAAAAGGACACACCATTCCCATTTTCTGGAATGGTTGCAAGGCAAATGCACTTAATTGCAGGCCTATATTATGGATAACAATCTGTTGAAGCATTAAAGAACACAGTTAACATATCTGAATTGTGACACACTTTATAGACCAGAATTGTCTTCTCTAGGTCTCAACATGAATTTGATGAAGGGTAATTGCCTGAAACTTTACTGATAAAGGCAAAATAGTTCTCTTAATTCACCTCAAAAGCACGATAACCGACCTCGATATCAGATGGAGCAATAAATGAAATATTCGAAAGTGTCATTCATTGGTTCTCAATAAATGGTCTAGCACATCATTTACAAAGAAAAGGCATCTTATTCAGTTTTGTACAAGGAAAGACAAATCATCACTAATAATGAAGCATTACGGAAAAGAAATATGTGAAGACTGATTGTTAAAAATACTTGGGGGTACATAGTGATGAGAACAAGAATTATAAAACTGAGTGCAGCAACATTTGCTCTAAATTTGATTGCCATAAGTGGCAATGACATCACTAGAAAATTTAACTTCCTTCTTTCATTGATGTCATATTTAGAATGGGGGCCTCTGACCCCTCCCCATCCCCCTAAACACACGCACAGTGCCTATCCTCAAACTTCACATAGATAAAGAAATTAGGTAGCCTTGCAACACATACACTCTTATGAAGTTTGTTTTGAAGGATCAGCACAATTTGAAAATAATACTAGCATTCATAAATACAATACTAGGAGGAAAACAGTGGGACTTAATCTTGTTGTAGCACAGAAAGAAGCATATCATGCAGCCATAAAAATATTTGACAACCTCCCTTTAATTAACAAGGTGCTGGCTGATAATGAAAGTTGACAAGTGCTATTCCATAGATGAATTTCTGAGAAGGAAACAACAGGTTACCCATGAGCACTGATGTGCTGCTTCCTGGACTTGGGTAGGCGCGCCGGCCCCGGACTGAATCAGCCCAGCAGGTTAACAACGAGGGACGGCATGCCTGAATGTGGTTTTTAGGCAGTTTTCCACATCCCACATGGTAAATACTGGGCTGGTCCCCATGTACCACCTCAGTTACACAACTTACAGACATCTGAAAAACATTGGCACTATTTCATGGCTTACACTAGACGCAGACAGCCAGGGTACATGATGGTGACAAGAAGGGCATCTGGCAACAACACTCTGTGACACTAACATTGCCAACTCTATAGTAACAGGGTCAACCCCGTGTTGAAGCGGGGCAAAGGCCCAAGCAAATTATGAGAAGGTGACATCCAAAAATGAACATATCTACTAAATGCAATTTATCACAGTCAACATGAAACTTATTTTGGGCATACATAAGAATGAAAATAGCATACTGCAGTGTGAATGCCTTTTAATTTTAGGCCAAAAGGCAGTTCATATCTGTAAATCAAATCTACAATGAAAATATTCCTTTAAAAAGCACATTTAAATATGGACATGTTCTCATTACATGAACCATGAGCGATTTTCAAAACTAAAAATCTTCTTCTTTCTTTCAAAATAACTTACCTCTTATTGTATAATGCTTGTTATACCATATCATATCATATCATTTCACATATTTTTATAGTGTAGTATGTGATACCATAGAAAAAACTGTAAAGTGGCCACTATAGTACTAATATTCGTTTTCAATATTTTATTCAAATTTCAGGTTTATTATTACTTCACAATTATTTAAAATGTTTCAGATCACCATGCCAGAATAAAATGACGTAACTGTGGCATTAACTATCTTTAGAAGTATTCTTTGACGCAAGTGTTACATGCAAACCAGAATAATTTTCTTAACAGTCACAAGCAACATGGAAATATCATCGGTGATGGTTGTGTTCCAACTTAAGTACTAGTGATTTCGGCAGGCTTCTTAAAAAATAGTTTACTGTAAACCATCAACATCTTTTTTCCTATTATCTTAGACTGGATGGCTGAAAGGTACTTGGGCTTTTGTCCAAGGAAAGGGTTTTGTAGTGGTTCATCTGCTCTTTTACATCTAGTTGGGACTTCTAGTATGCATTTGTCTCAACATCAGTATGAGTGTTTCCCATAGCTTTGTACTTGTGTATGGAAATGCATTTTATTTCACATATTTAATGTGAAATCCCTATCTAAGGACCTACAAGATGTACATCGGCGAGCAAGGTTTCTTAGCTGAGTCACTGATTGTAGATCTCATTGTATTCCTCTTTTGTTACAATTGTTGGCCTTTTTCTTAGAAGTTTTCCTATTCTATCAAAAGTGGTGTCAGTGCATAAGTAACTGTGTCCTTTTAATAATAGTAATTATTAGTGCTATGCAACATATTATGAGGGAGCACGGAAGCACAAACAGTTGCTCTGCATTAGAGAAACAGTGTGACTGGAATGGAAATCACTCGACTGGATGTAATGGATTAGTTATCCTTCACACAAAATGTGTATGTGGACACACATTTATTTTCCTAGGCTTGTATCTTGGCAAATGTTTGATTTCACTTAAATTGTATGATTATCTAGGTTCTGCCTATCCTGTTTGTTTTGTTCCATTCTGTGTCTCATTTATTTTAAATTCCTGACATGCTTGCTTTTGCATGTAAGCTCCTCATATAAAATTTTGTTGAGGATTAAGACAGCAACAAAGTTCAGTACATAGTCAGCATGAACTAATGCTGTGCAATGGGAACCCCAGAAAAGCAGACGATAAAAGCTCTCAGATTACAATTGCCTTCCTCATCTTCCAGAAAACACGCTACTTTTGATTTTTGGGTCATGACAAATGTTGACCATCTTGATGAGATCAGTCTCATTGACTGGGTGCAAATTTGCCAAACATGGATTTCATGAGCTGGGGACTTGTTAACACGAACAGTGGATTACTACTCTAAGCTCTGGACATGCTTTTGCCTGCCATCCAATGACACAGTAATGGAACATTGTACGCCATAGTGCATGGGATTTTGATCTTATTGGCTGAACTGTGAACATTGTAGGAGAGAAATAATTTTGAAAATGCACCATTTGTCAATAAGGGTTGAGGGGAGTGAAACAATCATTACTGAGTAACTGCTATGGAATATGCTGTACTGGGGCAAGCAGGGTTCTGTTTGGGTGGGCCCCAAATAGGCTTGTGATTATGTCACTGTATAAATTTCCAGAGGGTTATTGGTTGACCCTACCACCCCATCAGCAAACAAACATGTAACAGTAAAAATGTGATAGTAACACAGTATCAGGAGAATTATTAAATAATGTTGCACTAGTTACAGAACACAGATTTGAACCGTTGCCTCATGACTCACACACATGAATGTATCTTCTTCTGCTTCTACACAATGAGCACTGATCCAAAGGAATGGTCTTGGATGGTTATTGATTCATTCAAGAGACATACTTGAGGTATAGGGACTTCTGAAATTAAGTTACGCAACAGGCACGGCACCCTTTCAGAAGAGTGGCCATGTTACCAATTTCCTGAGAGACAATTCTGCTGCAGTACGGACAACAGGTTCATCACATTATGGGAGTGAAATGGCACTCCAAAGTTGAGGTACAAGGAACAGTAAGTTTCTTGTTAGCCAAACATATAAATTGCACACAAATTCGCCATGAAATTCTTGCAGTGTATGGTGCAATGCAATGTAGCATCCAGTCGTAGTGAAACAGTGCCAACAATTTGATGAAGACCATTCAGTCTTTCCAGCAAGCTCAGTGCATATTTGACAGGAAAGAGATTTTCCATCAAAGAGGAAATTCACACAGCAGTCCTCAAATTGTTCCATGACTGAGGCGCACGTTTATATTTTCAAGAAACTGAACAGTTTGTGGGATGTTACAATTGTTGTTTACAGGTTTTAGTGACTGTAGTGAAAAGTAGTATCTGCATCACTTTGAATTTTATTGCAGCATACAGTAAAAGTTACTCAGTCTGCCATAGTAACAGGTAACTTTCTTTCTGAAGTCTCATAGTTTTCTGCTGCTTTCACACCTTTCTTTGACAATCATCAGATGTCAGGTTACTCCTGGATGCATCAGTGAATGGAATCCTACTCTGCTGACTGAGTACCCATTCTGTGTTTTCCCATACCCAACTCCACAGACCAATGCTTTGGGGGAGGGATGCTAGTGCTATCTGAGGCCACATTGATAATGTGGAGACTTGGATTCTGTCTTGACCATAGTTGCCTGATATCCCAGATATCTGGTTGGAAACCCAACTCCCAACTGTACTTTGTTGGGATAGATAAAATTCCTGGTTACATAAAAATGGACAACATTATATAAAATGATGTGGTCTTCACTTCAAATTGCTCATTTCCAATTTCTAATGAGGGGCAGTCTTGTATGAGTTACTGACTTAAACTCCTCCTTTTATTAACAGCGCTAAGTGGCCATACTTGACTCAATAGCCATTGTTTTCGAGTAGTGCATCAGAGGTCAATCGTGACAGTGCTTTGTAATTCTCTGCTGAAAAAATTGAATAGGGTTGTGCAGTTTCCTTCCCCTGTGGCAGCCTTAGTCGTCATGATGATCTTATCAAAACATTCGAAAGAGAAATTGTGACGAAGGAAGCTGGGATAATTTTTTAATTTTTACTTCCCCCTTGTTTTGCAATATGCCTCCTTCAAATTTGTTTCTTCACTTTCAACTAATTATCATTAACATATGTGAATTGTAATCTGCATTTTCATAAAAGAGAAAGGCAGCCCCCTCAGGTTGAATTTTGTCTGTGTAATTCATTTTCTAATTTATATTGAGTATTCCTAGCTAGTATCTTTTATTATAGGGCAAAATCAGTCATTTTTATGTAACTTTAATTCCGATGTTGACTTATAAACAAATATAAATGGGAAGTTGTGCACTGGCCATACATAACTGTGTATTATTGGGAGGATGTGAAAAGTGAAAGTAGAAGACTGTGAAACGCAAGTGTGCATCTGTCGGCTACATCATTTACAGTAAACAGTACTGCACATCCAACCCCTATGTTTTCAGCCAGTATGTAGACACCGAGGACAACAAAGTAGGCAAACCACAACAAAATGGCAGTTTACTTGCAGCACAGTCTAAACTATGTTGAAAAATGATTTGACTTTGAAGAAAGTGTCTACAGGACTTTCAAACCATTTTCACTGACAGTGAAACAGAGCTCAGTTTCAGAATATCTAGAAGTTATTTCTTGTAGATGGGGATTTGATGTTTGAAGAATGTGTGCAGTTAAAGAACTTTCTCAAGGATGAAGAGAAGAACTTTTCAAGCTGAAATCTGATTAGTGGAAGGAATTTTTTTTCATTGTTATGAAAACTATGACAACTTCTTAAAACTTTTCCGTTTTGTTTCAGATGATGGTGAACACTTGGTGAGCTGAGAGGAACCTTTTCCCAGCAGCAACATTAGAAGCTGAAATAATAATAATAATAATAATAATGAAGATGGTTTAGTGATTTACATGTCTCCAGTTTTATTGAGGAAGAAGAGAAGATTCTATGAAGGAGATTGAAAAGTGAGCAAAAAATCTCAATAAGGTAAAAAAAAAAAAACATTGAATTGTAGCCTGTGTGTGTTTAGTCTTGGTTTTTAAAAAATATCCCGATTTAGTTCAGAAAAAACTTGGTGTCTGGTCTGTACTAATACAGCTGCCTTCTAAATGGGCAGTGCACAGCTCTTTTGCATTTTCTTGTGGGTGCCTATGAGCCACAACTCTTATGCTCTAAACAGGTTGTCGACTCCAGGCTACCACTGGAAGATGGTTTGTCTCATAGTAGTGGTTCTCTGTTTGAATGATGTCACTGTGGTGTATGACAAATTGACAGGCAACTTATCATGCTGCTATACACTCACAATGTAGATAAGCCTGAAATGATCCTTCAGAGCATGTTTACAGACAACACAGTTGAAGATTTTAATGAATCTGTCTCACAGAGACTTCTGTTCAATAGTAGATTATGATAAATATTCTGGCCAACAAAGTATCTGATTCCATTAAATTTTCAGCTATGTTTTTTCAATAATTGCAAATCTGCTGTTCAAAAATGGAAGCCTTTTGGATTGATATTTTGTTTGAAATTTCTTTCTGTATCTTTGATGTTTGAGATTATAAATTTCATGTGTTTCAAATTATTTGGTTATGAAAATGCCTCATAGCACTTCTGTATCAAATAGAAACTGTTATAATTTTTCATAACCACGAGAACAGTTCCTGAAGTTAATATTGTAAAAATGTACCTTTGATGCTTTGCACCCGTGAGTTGAGTTGTGCTATCGTTGTTAACTTTCTCAATAGTTTTAGTGAGGGTACTGAATGAGAGTAGTTGTCTTGGACTTGGTTCCATGTGACATCAAGTGCAGTTTTATCTGTTGGACTGAGTAATGTGAACTCAGTGTATATCATGAACTGTAATTTGCTTTTATACTTCTGCAACTTTGAAATCAGTGACTCTTTTTTAGCCAGTTGCCAAAGCTTTAGAAATGTGGTGTTAGCTGTTGATTACATTTGGAGAATTGGGCTTATCAAAAGCTACAATGTTGTTTCATCAGCAAGTCAAGATATTAACTGAAACTATATGACCTAGAGCCCACATGAATTGTACTTCTAAATATATTTGGATGGTGAGCTGAGCACAAAATACTTCAAATCATGTTGATACTGTTTTCTAGGTTATGCAACAAATGTCATTGGAACTCTATCCTACAGTGTCATATCCCAACATTACACTTCAGACAGTTCTGACAAACAAATATTACATCGTTTCAATATTTTCTTGTTGTTTGGAGTGAGTAACGGGACTCTTATAAGACACAGGAAGAGGGAAGAAATAAAGCTCTTGATATCAGAGGCAGGAAGGGTCTTGGAAGATAAGTTGAATGGAATGGAAGGGATAAAAATCAGAAATTTTTGACATTCCTACCTGGAATTTCCGTTGGTTGTTTTAAAAATGCTAAAATTCCACCAACCGACATATTGCCCCCTGCCAGTGGTGTGGTGTGATGTGATGCAACATGGAGGGGCAGCTGGTCAGCACACCTCTCTCCTGGGATTTTTTTTACTGTGAAACCACTGCTACTTGGTCAAGCAGCTCCTCACAAGACTGACTGCATTTTGTACCAGTCCCCCCTCCCCCCGAGGAAAAATCGCTGCAGTTAGTCGAATGGCACAGCTAAGGAGGCAGACAGTGGAATGGATAGTGTGTTAAAGAGCAGTTCTAAGATGAACATAAGACAAGAATAATGGAATGTAGTCAAGTTCAATCAGGAGATGCGGAATGAATAACGAGGGATGATCAGCGAGTTTGCATTTGAAAGCTGTACGAGGAGGGGTGAAAAAGCTTCTACCCTAACAAATAAAGAGTGAAAGAAATTTCATGATATAAATTTATTTGTATATATAATACCTGTGTACACCAATACACTTGGAGGCATGCTCAGATAACTTCTACAAACCATTCAAAGAAAAGATCTTTGATTTCAATTGCAACAAAGCATCAGTCACTGCATCATCATCATCCTTTGAGGTATTTTTTTTCGGTTTGGGAAAAGGAAAAAGTCTGACCCAGTCAGATCTGGAGAATATGGCAGGTGACACGTTCCACATCATTACGAAAGAATCGTGTTCATGATCCATGGAACAAGTAATATAACTAACTAACTTGAATGGGAAGTTTTTCATTGTCCATTATACGAGGTTTGTCCGGAAAATACGTATAAAGGTTGAATAATGTCTTTATGTTACAGGTTGCAGTCACCATCAGGTGAGACTACTGCTGTAATCAATCAAATCAATGCTCAGTTCGAGTCAGAGCACTCTGCGTGAAGGTGGGAGTGTGCAGCAGATTGTGTTCTTAAAGACCGTGGATTGACAGAATGATTGCTGACGAGCTGTCAACCCTCAAAACAATTGTTCACAAAAACTTGAAATGAAGAAATTGTACCGAAGCTCTTGACACCAGAACAGAAAGCAAAGAGGGTTGAGTGCTGTAGGGATTGGTTGGAAGCAGAGGAATGAGGTGACTTTCTCAACCGAGTCATCACTGAAGACGTGTCCTGGTATTAGAAATTCGATGTGGAGCTCAAAGCAGGGAATGGAAACTAGCAGGAGAACCGAGAACAAAAGAGTCGCGAAAATCAAGGTCCAATGTGATGACAGTGTTGATTCTTGGAGCATTGTTCACAAGGAATTTGTCCCTCCCAGCAAGAGAGTGAACGGAAATTTTTACGTTGAAGTTCTGACACGTCTCGGAGCTCTTGTGGCAAGAGTTTGACCCTTCATCACAAGAATGCGCCCGCACACATGTCGCTCGTTGTGTTTTTGGCCCGAAGCTCAATCACCACTGGATTTAGTCCCGTGTGAGTTCTTCATGTTCCCAAAAATGCGTAATGGTGTGGCATTGGGAGATGTGGAAACGACATGGCAACTAAACAACATCACAACTGAAGACTTTCAGCAATGTTATCAACAGTGGAAATGGCGTTGGCAGAAGTGTATCACGTCTCAGGGTGAGCACTTTGAAGGAGACCATATTGTAATACCTGAATAATTGTAAAATAAAGTTATTATGCAACTTTTATATGTATTTTTCGGACAAACCTCGCAGATTAGGAAATGAGACACTGAAGATAATAGAAGTGTTTTGTTATTTGGGTAACAAAATAATTGATTTTGGCTGACACAGAGAGGATATAAAATGCAGGCTGGACTGTATATCTGAGAAAGAGGAATATGTTACGAGTGGATGTAAATGTTACGGAGTCTTTTCTGGAGGTATCTGCGTGAAGTGTAGCCTTGCTCCGAAACGAGATGTGAACAACAAGCAGTTGAAGCTAGAAAAGGATGGTATCTTTTGAAATGTGTTTCTAGGAAGAAATTTTGATGATTACGTGGATAAAACATAAGGTAAACTCTGTCCATTGGTACTGGCCGACCACCGTGTCATCGTTTACCAATGACGTCCAGCACACCACTATCCTGCCTGTGTCAGTTTTCTTGTCCTTGAGTTCCTCAGTTGGCATCACAAGGGTGAATGTACACTTTCCCAATCCTCTCACCCAGAAAAATCCCTGGCAGTACAGGGAATCTAAACCTGCGTCCTCGCCATGATAGGCAGCAGCAGTGAACACTAAGTTACAGAGGTAGTCAATAAGTGGATAGATGACTACTACTGGCACTCGACACCCTCTGCACTGCACCTAGAGGTGGCTAATGGAATAATTATGCAGTTGCAGATCAAATTACCAGGGACCTAGTACTGAAAGAAATTTTCAGCACAACATGAGTAAAAGAAGGAACTGGTTGATAAGACATACGCTGATGCATCGAGGAATCATCAATTTGGTGTTGGTGGGATTTGAGTGAGAGGAGGGAAAACTGTTGAGGGGGGAAATACAGTAAGCAGGTTCAAATAGATGTAGGCTTGCATAGAGAGCTGGATCAAACCAGTCTTTGGACTGAAGACCACAACAACAAAAACAGTTGGCTGTGTGTAGGAATTTTCTGTGGTCAGGAAAGCAATAAGAAATGATTTTCTGATTAAGAAAAGTGCAAACACTATACATTAATGTGGTGTAAAATGTTTCTTGAGCTGTTTATGAAGCCAGAGAAATCTTATATTAGTTCTTTTGGCATGGAAAACCTGTACACGATGATTAAACTACACCTACCCATGGGTTTTATGCAACTTGCAATGCCTACAAATGTCATGGGCAAGATTTTCATTTCTGTCACCCAATACGTGCAAATTACTAGTCCTACATAAAAAAAAATGAACAGGATGTCTTTGTGGGAAATTTAATGTAGTCATTTCTTTTTGGGAGGGGATACATTTTTGCTAGAAGCCATAGTTTTTGTTAAATAATTCAAAAAGTAGAAGACAGGCATTCAAATGCCTTTTTTCTTCAATGCCACAGAAAGTGTGGTGTCCAGCAAAGTACAAAATGTAATGTAGTTAATTTTGATACGAAAAGGTTCTGTTCATTGTTTTTGCAGGACTAATAGTGTGCATGTAGGGAGGAGAGGAGAGAAGATTAAAATCATGGGTGTGGTTCTTGAAGATGTTGCAGGTTCCATAAAACTTTATGGCAGGGGCAGCTGAATAACCCTGTGTATGATCCAGAAGATTCAACCACATGGCTGCTGATAGAAAATAGGTGGTTCATATTGGCTTGAGTATCCCCATTATGTGACTGCTGTAAAGAAGAGGATGTGGGGTGTTCTCCGTCAGCTTTTATACCCACACTGGTATGCCAAAAGGCATGAAAATATACAAGGCATGCCAGAAAAGTAAGTACCATTGTGGGAAAGGACTCATGAAAACATTTCTTCAGACCGTAACAGCCACCACTGTTCAGACATTTGTCATAGCAGTAATCCAACTTTTCTATGCCCTTTTCATAGAAAGATAATACCAGTTAAGACCTCCAATACTGATCACACTTGCTTACATCATCATAGGTGTTCAAGCACCTTCATCCTGACTGATGATGAAGTAAAAGTGGTAGTCCGAAGATGTGAGATCAGCACTGATTGGCAGGTGGTCTCACTGTTCCCAAGTGAATTGTTTAGTAAGGATTTCAGTGCCACCAGCAGAAATGAAGCATCATAATGATTCGATTGAGAGTTTTGCATCTTTTGTTTTGAATAGTGTGATGGAGTTCTCTCGGTGTTTTGCAGTATCATACCGCTTTCATGGTTTCAGCTCTGAGAAGGAACTCAACAAGCAGAATGCCTTGTTGGTCGCAGAATCCATTTCACCTGACTTTTTGCACTTGCAACTTCATTATGATTTCTTTTTTGGGGGTGGTGGAGGATTGTCGGACTGTCAGTTCCTTCACTCCATAGATTGTTGATTTTATTTTGGAGTGTCATGAAGACCCCAAGTTTCATCACCAGTCACGATTCTATTTAAGAACTCATCTTCCTTATCACTGTATTCAGTGCTGAAATGTCAAAACTCTGCCAAGGTACATAATTTTGAAAGCATTTTTCAAACGCAATTCACAAAAATTTAAGCAATTTATGACTGAGTCATGCAAAACAGTTTTTGAAATACATTCTTATTGTGAACCATGTGTTTTCTCACCCATACCATCAGTGACAACAGAAGGCTGTACAACACATGCTTCGTCATGAGTGTTTCTTCAACTGTCTCATCCACTTTCTCACCGTAAATGTCTACAAGTTGATGAATTTCAGCTGGCTTAATGTTCTGTGTGTTGGAACTAAACATAACAGAGCACACTTCACAGTCACTGGGCTCAGAGGTTGTCCTAAAGATTTTGACTGATCCCTAACAAATATAAATACCACAAAATTGAGCTGCAGTGTCAAGACAATGAACCAGAGAAATGTGTGAACCTACAACACAAGTGCTGCAGTGGCAGTAGAATGATTTGGCAATTACTTTCAGGATGCACCTCATACTTAGGACTTCAAGGGAAGTGCCTGTCACCTTTTAATGTAAATTTTTGCTTATGATGGAAACTATGTTTAAGCTGTGTGTGTGGCAAGGGGGGTAATTAACAGTTGAACTATCTTTGTTTTGTTTATCTCTCTCTAGTCATGACAGGTAATGTGAATCAAGGACAAAGGTACTTTCTGAGTTACCTTAGTCAAGCTCCAACCCTTCTGTCCTGTACAGCTACTTGCTTTTATCCTGAGGTTGTTACTCTCTGGCCAGCAGGTGCTCCTAAAAAAAATTGCATACATTGTGTACAAAAATCTACATTTACAAAGAATTTGTGGGGTCAGAGATGTTAGTAATGCTCAAGATATGGTGTGACTATTGGTATAGGGGCAATTCAGAAAATATCGCCTGTCTACATTACGGCACAACTGGAATATGCTTGCTGAAATAGTGACAATGCATTCAGCTGAACTGGTAACCAGTGCTTCATATACCATCATCATCTCCCCCTATAAAAAAAGAAATTTAGAGGCAGTCACATAAAAAAAGCTTCTTTTCCTCTCCTAAACACTCGAAAATTGTGTGTATGTAGTTTGTTTTCATATACAGGGTGTATTAAAAGAGCTGTCACCATTACCTACACTGCTTGCATGGTGTTAATTTGCACACAGATTTCTGGTTGTTCCACTGGAAAGCTTACCAAGACATTTACAGCATAAAACTGATACCTGCTTGTATTTTAAAAAATGTACACAGCTCAAAGGTAGTGCAACTCCAACTGTGTAGAATTACCAAGCCTTTCATGCAGTACAACATTTTTAACCTCTTGGGATAAGCTACGAAGTAATTACTCGATGCCATACGAAAAAACAAAACAGCCTCACTGCTAATATTTCTCACATACGTAATAGGTGATGGGAACAATGGAACCAACAAAATTAAGAAGACCATTAGCATTTTTTTTAAATTCATCTATCTTTTACAGTAAATTTCAACCATAAATGTTTCGTAGGCACATTACAACATTAACAAACACTGCATTATAAATATAATTTGGGACTTCAGTGTGCAACTATATACATGACCATTTTTATTACTTAAGGGTTAATTTTATCAACTTACAGAAACAGTTTGGTTAAGAAACATTTAATCGTGCCAATGGTCACCTGTTATCTCCCTGCAGTCTGTCACTGCTACATAGTGTTAAACCATAAGCTAGGTGGAAGACTCACTGGACGAAAAATTGTTAGAACTACCTACATACATTGGTAAAAAGCACTTCTGCTGGTCTCAAAATACTCTATTGTGTGCTTCTGTTCCAAATGACAACTTCACAGCTACAGTAATTTCACCAATAAGGTGGGCTACAAATAGGTTGTAATATTCTGACCTGAGTAGCTCTTCAGCAAATAGAGCTACATAATATGTGCTACTGTTTTTACATGACCACTAATGCTAGTCATGTTTACAATAGAAACAATAATTAGGCCCAATACATTTAAAATTGTATGCCTACAGCCAGAATGTACTACTTGTTGAAAATGAAAATTCATCAAAATACTTGTAGTACACACTGAAATACCTTGCATCCATTCTCTCTTGCTGCAATAAAGCTAAATCTCATAGCCAAAGGCAGTTGTACATTGTTGTGGGGAACTAGAATAGCTAGTAAATGTAACTAAATAATATCTGTATTCATTTGAGTTTGTTTCACCAAGATCGAGATTATGTTGTCACTTATGTCCCCTTGTTCTCACATTAACCGGTTAGTTTTCAATTTTGGCCAGTTGATACAAGACAGACTTATAACTCCTTCATGTTCATTGTTATTGGCAATAACTTTATTAGCTCTGATGACAATACAAAACTTGATAAACAAGTCAATGCAATCTGTGCCAGCACTTACCTCTTTCAAATTTTGTTTACCTTCAGTGCTGTTCATTTTGTTCTAAGGCTTGTGTTTAGTATAAATAACCAATGGTGCATCTGTAGGCCATACCAGTTCCAATATTAAAACTGCCTCAATTTGATCCCATAGATTGCCACTTTACTGATGTGGCATTTAATAAATTAAAAAGAGCATCTCTCTTGAAATATTTACAAACTGAATACTGCTGAACAAGACGTACGTACATTTTGACACAGTTATACAATTGAAAACGTTGACAGATGCTCCAAAAATTTCTTTTGCAACCTGAATACTGAAACATGTTCTAGGAACTACTTTAAAATGTTAAAATTCTACACTGGAAGACACTCTGTTTCATTTTTATATTACTGCAGAAGGGCAGGAGCAAGATAAGGTACTTTCAGGTTCCAGTACTGACCATGGTCTTACTATCATCCAGTTAGAAACATTCACACAATATTAGTCACAGCAGAAGCACTTCCACTACAATGGTTGTGACAAGTATGCTCCTAAACCCTATTGTTCTCATTTACTTTTTTGTGGTTTACATTGTTCACTGATAAACAATGGCATCCTAGCAGACACTGTAGAAATAAACTTCTTTGGACCAAATACATGTTAAATGTTTATTAGTATTTCTGTCACAACAATAGAAGGTAAGTAAGGTTGCTCCACACCAAAATTATAAATTTTTTTACTGCCAACACCAGTTGTTCTGCTCCAAAATCAAACTAAATTTTCAGGTCTTCTGTGTGGTCTGATAGTTCCTTTATGTTGGGAGCATACGTTTTACTAAATAGACAAGTTTTCTAGAACTTGTGATTTAGTAGAAAGCAAAGAAAAAACTAAAAGGAAATGGAATGAGAAATTAGAATGTGTGAGAATCACTCCAATTAGGCCAGTGGCTATATAATCTTGGTGGTGCACGGAACTGGGTTCTCAAGGCTGAGAAGAGACAGAAAAATGAAGTGAGCTGTTTATGTTCCTTTGAAAGATCTAGTGACACTAGGAAGGATTATGTATGCCAATCAAGGACTATTTAAGACGATGACAGTTGGTCCTCTTGACTAGGGGTGTGAGAGAACAAACCACCACAGAAGAAAGGGAAAAATATTGTGAACTGCTATGCCAGATAGACAAATGTGTAAATTTATTATCTGAACACATAACAGGTATTGACTAGTAATAAGTTTCGCCAAAGCCAGTTGTCATTGGTTAGGTCAATATATGCCTAAGATGTCATTTTTCATGAGTAACACTGTGTGAACAAAGAACAGCTCTCAAGCATACTAAACATCAATGACCTGCTGCCTACTGGAATAACAAAGTTTCTTTATGGACCACATTTTGATCACTTGGGAGAAGCAATCTCTAGTTTATAGTGGGCTGTAATGATATCAAGCAAAATATCTCATAACTTTGGCATTCTGCTGTTTTTAGGGCAGTGCTTAACAAATCAAAGAAGTTAGCCAAGATAAGGCACCATTTTTTATAATACCTGCCACTCTGCTTGTGTCATGTTAATGGAAACTGACAATCATAGCACCCACAATGGTTCAATTTTCACTTTCACAAAAAGAAAACCAGACTGTCTGTGGGTTTGGTGTTCAGCAGGGGGCAAAACCTTGTTAGTGGTCTCGCTGTGAGATTCTAATGCCCGTGCTTACATCACCGGGTTTTGAGAGAACTGTCGGAAGGCAGCAGTGTTATTCTTGGCAGGTCCTGAAACACACACAGTGTGGCAAAAATTACTATTGGGACAGCAAATGCATTAAATCACTAGAAACTGCTGTCAGGTAGAACCACTGTACTCAATAACAACCAGAATCATTTCTATAAGTATCGCATATGAGTGCAGCTTATGGAAACTATATGGACATGAGTTCAAAATCCCTTTCTTATCTGCAGGAATTTACACTAGATTATCACACAACAGCTGTAGGGACCTAGAATAAGTTTATTCATTGAGAATACAGAAAATTGCGACACTCTCATTTCGTTATTTTCAACAGAACAACCAAAGGAAATGGAAAATCTAGCTGAAGAAATTAATAAATTACACCACAAAATTCAATTCACTTCATGTCACTGTAGGAATGAAACATTAACAAAACTTTTTATATAAAATTCTACAATTACCAGGGTTACCATCCATATCAATATAAAAATGTGTTCTTCAGAAGAATGTTTAATCACATGCATAAAGATCCAATGGATACAAGTGAAAGATAAAAAGAAACACAAATTGTAAAATCAGCTGCCTCCAGTTATGAATACATTCCCGCTGTAATGCATAAATTAAACCAACCACCCACAAACAGAAAGACCATCTTTGTAATAAGCTGACCTTCCTCAAGGAAGATTTCATGCCAACCTCTTCAAGTTGTATGACATAAAAATAAGCTTCTTCACAAGCAACACAATACTGAAAGCACTAAGCAGGAATATCACAAGTCAGGTATGTCCAAACTACTAGAAGCACAGGGATGCACTCTGTCCTAACATCCAGAACAAATCCAACTTTGCAGAATGAGTTACTGGGCAAGAATTGTGGCAAACAGTGTAGAAAAGAACCAGGCAAGATATCTGACTTTCTTGTAGGAACTGAAATATCTTTCAACACAGATACAGCACCAGTCTACTTGCTCAATGACAAATCTTGCCTTCACAACTATGAAGACTTTCCATTTCAAAAATAATTAAATAAAAAAAACCCTGCCCCCTATCTCTCTTTACATCTTACCTACATTGATATCACTATAAATAATCTTGCATGATATATCTAAGCCTTCTACTCTTGTTTTTAAAAGTAAACTTCATGTACATAGCAAGAGCTGCAAATATTGGAACTTAACTCTATTATTGGGCATTCATGTTCAGTTTTGATAAAAGTATTTACCCACACACTTTTATTGTCTCTGAGCAAAGTATGTTATATCTTCATAACACGCATCAGTTGTACAGTGCTGGCTAAGTTTAGTAATCAATTGTGCCTCATGGGCATGACTATTGTCTGGAGTAGTGATGGAAGGAATTGACACTTTGAATGCTGCATAGAGGGCTATGTGAGTGTCTTTTCTGAGCAGCACATTGCAAATCATACCAGATAAGCTCAATTTTCAAATCTGGGGAGTTTAGTGGCCAGTGGAAGTGTTTAAATTTAGAAGAGTGTTCCAGGAACCACTTTGTAGCAATTCTGGACCTGCCAACTGTATCATTGTCCTGCTGGAATTGACCGAGTCCATCGGAATTCCCAATGGACAGGATGCTTATGTATGTGTCACCTTTCAGGGTCATACCTAGCCATATACTCCAACTGCATGCCTCCTACATCATTACAGAGCCTCCACCAGCTACAACTGTCCCCTACTGACATGCAGTGTCCATAGATTCAAGAGGTTGTCTCCATGCCTGTACGTGTCCAACTGCACGACACAGTTTGAAATGAGACTTGTCCGACCAGGCAATGCGTTTCCACTCATCAACAGTCAAATATCGGTGTTGATGGACCCAGGTGAGGCATAAAGCTTTGTGTCATTCAGTCAACAAGGGTACACAAGTGGACCTTCCGCTACAAAAGTTCATATCGGTGATGGTTCACACTCTGACCCTTGTCCATGGCCCAGCATTGAAATATGCAGAAGGGTTGCACTTCTGTCACTTTGAATGATTCTCTTCAGTTGTTGGTCCTGTTTTTGCAGGATCTTTCTTCGGCTGCAACAACGTCGGAGATCTTATGTTTTACTAGATTCCGGATATTCACTGAATGCTCGTGAAAATAACCACTTCATTCTTACGTTGGGGATGCTTTGTCCCATTGCTCATATGCCAACTATAACACCACATTCAAATTCACATAAATCTTGATAAGCTGCCATTGTAGCAGCACTAAGCAATCTAGCATCTGTGCCAGAAAAATGTTGTCTTATATAGGCATTGCCGACTGCAGTGCCATAATCTGTATGTTTACAAATCCCTGTATTTGAATACGCATGCCTAAGCCAGTTTTGTTGGCAATTCAGAGTATATACATATCCAGTGAGAAGATAATGATATGTTACCAATCCACATACTGTGATGGAAGAGGTACATGGCAGGGAATGTGTTCTGTTGTTTGGTGGTTGATGGTATTCTGGGACCATTTTATCCTCAGAAAAAAAAAAAAAACTCTTACCTTGATATGCTCAGGCTGTTACTATGACTGGCTGACTCCCGAGACACAGTCTTTTTCCAGCAATATGGTGCACTGTGGCAGATGTTGCGGACCAGATGTTACAAGGTATGCTGAAATGGCAGGGGTGGTCCTATTCCCTGGTGTTCTAGGCCAACAGGCATTAGAAACGTGGGCTTGTTTCTGTGAGCACATACCAAGGACAGAGTCTAACAAGCAGCTGTCAACCACATCAAAAATTTAATGAACAAAATCATTTCTGTCCTTGCCACAGGTGATGCAGATATAATGTGCTGAATGTGGATCGATCCTGATAACAGACTGGAAATTGTGCCCACCACCACTGGTGCACACATGTTGAAATTGATTAAACTGCATAAAACTTTGTGACAATACCTTAGGTCTAATTTGTTTGCATGCAGTTACACAACATAAGTGTTCTGTAACTTTTGAGACACTCTGTTTATCCTCTGCCCATTGCAGGTTAAAAACCTTATTGTGCTGTCAGAGCCCTTGATATGTTCTCAGAAAGAGGCTAAACCACCACACATTTCAAGTCACCTGCTGTCCAGTTTATGTGGTGTTTGCTCCACTGACAACATATACATTTTTATGCCTCAATAGTCTTCTGCAACGGTCCCACTGCATGCAACTTGGCATCACAATATTTGGTTGAAAACTAGTAGACATGGGTCTGCAGTGATTCCTGTTGTGTTTGAGACTGACTGTCAATGGCAACTTACAATGTTCATCTCGATGACTAACTACGAGTTAGGATCTTAATGTGGCCACATTGTGTGGTACAACATTCCTTGTAGACAAGCATTTGGGAGAGAATAATCCCATACGAGGAGGGTTGAGGAAAGAGCATGTAAAAGGCACATTATAAAATATGTGATGAAGGGAGGCAAATAACGTTGAGTAGCATCTATCGACCCACTTCACTGAGTGGTCAGCATATCTGACTGCCATGCAGTTCATTTCCAGTCATGTCACACCTTCTCTCTGCTCAGGGAGTGGGTGATATGTTGTCCTTATTATTGATTCATCATCGCCAGCATGAAAGTCACCCACCGTGGTGTCAACAGAAAAGACCTGCAACTTGTCAGCGAAACTTACCCAGCAAGTGACTCCCAGGTATCAATGTCCATATGACCACTTCATTCCACCTAGAGCATTAGAAAGGGAAACGTACCAAAGAGGAACAGTGACTAAATATGCTAAATGTGTTGGGCTATAAACAAACAAAGATACTATTTCAAAATTTAAAAGCTTTTGTCTACCTTGGTCACCAAAGTCTGAACATTATGGCCTTTCCTCAGAAACATACAGTGATCACAAGTCCAAAGTAGCAACCGAAAAGATATCTTATCAGTGTACTATCAGATATGAGGCTCCTCTGAAATTGTCTATGGAGGTTTTTTACTTTCTCCTACATAAAGGGAGAGATGAACTCCACTGATAAAATTCAGGTGGTGGTTCAAAGATGTTTTATGAGTATTTTGGTACAATGGACCTTGGTCTCCTGTGGCTCACTGCAAAGTAATAATGTAATTATGATTTATTTAGTTTGTTACCTTCATTTCTTCTGAAAATACACTGTCCAGCAGACACGTTAATGTGGCTACCCGTCAAGACCTCGAATAACCTCTTTTTGCAGTGCACACCGTTGCGAGACATGCAGGAAGAGATTCATGGAAATGATCATATGGCATTAATGACTGGCAGACCCCATCCAGGCTCGATCAGTTGCCTACTGCAATTCTTTTCATTTTATGCTGCTTTTGAGACATGCTTGTTGATGACAAGAACAACACAATGCCCACTTTCCAAGGACACAAAAATCCTGTATCAAACTGGGCTCCCCCACGTGGCTGTGAGGTTCTGTATTAACAGGGGTGTGGAGCCATTACGATTTCATTGCCAAGTCCAGGTGTTCTAGGTTTCTCATGTGAGGATCCACGGACAATACACCCTGGCAGGGGGGTTCCCACAGATTCTCAGTTGGTTTATATCTGAGTCTTTGGTGGTTAGAGGCATGTGATAAACTCGTCCTGTTGCTGTTTGAACCACACATGAGCTGCGAGCTGTGTTGCATTGTACTGCTGGTAAATGTCACTATGCTGAATAAAAACAAACGGTGTGTACGGGTGGACACGGCCCTCGAGGACAGACGGATACATCTGTTGATCCTTTGTGCCTCCCAGAATATCACCACCACCCAGGGAATGCCACAGACTCCCTCCCCTGTCGTGCCCCATTCTGACAGTTGTTGCAGTGTGTTTTGCTTTCAGACATTTAACAATGTGCATTCCAATAGCCATCTGTCATTTGAAATGCCTCTCAGTTCATTTGGGTGGTCAGTTGTTTAACAGATTCACGCCTCTGCAGCTGACATTCACCCCTGTCATCTGTGGCCCACGACTACACCACAGTATCCTCGGCACCAATTCTGAATAGCGCAATTTTGCTGAGCACAGTATACTTTAACCACACTGACATGCAAACAGTTTACAGACTTACTCATTCCCAAATGCTTCCACCCTTTCCCCAAAAGCCAATGACAGTGCACATTTTGTCTCCTCCTTACAGTGACAACTGCACTATTTTCTCTGGCTCCCAACATGCTTTGTATACCCTTCACTGCTAGTGGTGTTGTCTGTGAGTGATTACTGCATGTCGATTTTGATTGCAGGCAGTGGTCACATTAATATTATGGACCAGACCGTGTATCTACACAATAAAGAAAAAACCCAGTGTAGCATATCAACTGTATTTTGTCAAAAAATATGCAAGTTTTTTCCACAGAAACGAAAATTTCTAAATTTGTTCCCCTGTTGAAAAAGAGTGATAATCTTGAAACAGAAAACTGCAGACCTGTCTCACTTCTCCAAACTTTCTCTAAGGTTTTGGTGATACTAATCAAATATAGAGTGACACATTATCTTAATTATGGAATCTGATAAACAGTAATCAGCATGGATTTCTAGCTGGGAGTAGTACCGAAACAGCTTTACTGGAAAAAACCCAAAAGAAATAATTAGTAAATTGGGAGAGGGAAAAAGTGTTGTCAGGATAAATCTAGAGCTGTCAAAAGCCTTTGACACTGTTGACCACAGCATACTTTTGGAAAAGCTTGAAGCTATAGGTATCAGAGGACCGGAACAAAAAGTGGCTTGAGTAGTATCTGGAAAAGAGGATGACGGTGGTTGGAATTACAGCACCAAAAGAAGTGTATTAGGCCCCTTGCTGTTCCCCATTTACATTAATTATATTCATGTGCCAGAGAGAAAAGCTAGAATCAAGTTGTTTTGCTGAAGATACTAGTTTAATTGTTTGTTTTATGAAGCAGTCATTGCACACTATTGTGGACCATGTCCTACAAGATACACAAAAATGGCTCAGTGCAAACAAGCTAACACTGAATGCAAAAAAAAAACTAATTATGTGCAATATGTAAGAATAAGTGAACATGACGACCTACATCTCACTATGGAGGGAAACAACTTGAAAGAGTTCAGTGAGCAAAATTCCTGGGTATGCACATTGATGAGAAGATAAACTGGAAGGACCATGTTGTGAGCTTAGCACTAAAACCCAATTCAGCATGTTTTGTACTTGGAATAATTTCAAGAGTTTGTAGTAATGACTGTACCAGATTAGTATATTTTGGCTATTTCCAGTCAATTGAGGCCTATGGGATAGTATCCTTGAGGAAAAACAAATTGTTGTTTAAATGAGATTTTCAAATTACAAAAACACCCTATTCAGATAACGACCCAGAGCCCACATCAAACACGTTGTAGGCCCCTTTTTAAAGCATTGGAAATTTTTGCAATTCCATCATTATACATTCTGAAATGTCTGTCGGTGATCAAACAAAATCGCGACAAAATGAAAAACCAATACAGTTTACCATACACGGCAATGTAAAAATCTCCACTTACTGGCTGTAATAAGGACCCAAAGTCAGAAACATGTATGTAATCAAGGAATCAAAATTTTTAATGCACTACCAAAACATATCAAAGAGCTGGAAAATTAGGATAAATTTAAAACTGTTATAAAGAACAACATGCTTGACAAATGTTATTACAGCATAAGTGAATAGCTGTGCACAAATGTATAAGGATTTAATTTCATGTGATGAACAAAATTTCATCAGTGAATGTGTCTGGCAAGCCCATAAGAAGATCAATAACCACATGCTTAAAAAATGTCACTAAAGTATAAGTGAATAGCTCTGCTCAACTGTAGAAAAATATATGATGTGGCAAATGAAATCACAACTTCAAGGAATAGGTCTGTCCAGCACATAATTTCTTGTGTCATAAAAACAGTTATTTGTTGTATATTGTAATAAAAATGAGATAAATTAATATGAATACAGCACAAATTTGATCATTGGGATGTTGTGGTCTTAAGTCCTGATACTGGTTTGATGCAGCTCTCCATGCTACTCTATCCTGTGCAAGCTGCTTCCTCTCCCAGTACCTACTGCAACCTACATCCTTCTGAATCTGTTTACTGTATTCCTCTCTTGGTCTTCCTCTACGTTTTTACCTTCCCTGCTGCCCTCCAATACTAAATTGGTGATGTCTGAGAACATGTCCTACCAACCGATCCCTTCTTCTACTCAAGTTGTGCCACAAACTCGCCTTCTCCCGAATCGTATCCAATACCTCCTCATTAGTTATATGATCTACCCATCTAATCTTCTGTAGCACCACATTTCGAAAGCTTCTATTCTCTTATTGTCCATGTTTCACTTCCATACCAGGCTACACTCCATACAAATACTTTCAGAAACGACTTCCTGACACATAAATCTATACTCGATGTGAACATATTTCTCTTCTTCAGAAACGCTTTCCTTGCCAGTCTACATTTTATATCCTCTCTACTTCTCATCAGTTATTTTGCTCCCCAAATAGCAAAACTCATTTACTACTTTAAGTGTCTCATTTCCTAATATAATTCCCTCAGTATCACCTGACTTAATTCGACTACATTCCATTATCCTTGTTTTGCTTTTGTTGATGTTCACCTTATATCCTCCTTTCAAGACACTATTCATTCCGTTCAACTGCTCTTCCAGGTCATTTGCTGTCTCTGACAGAATTACAATGTCACTGGCGAACCTCAAAGTTTTTATTTCTTCTCCATGGCTTTTAATACCTACTCCGAACTTTTCTTTTGTTTCCTTTACTGCTTGCACAATATACAGATTGAATAACATCGAGGAGAGGCTACAACCCTGTCTCATTCCCTTCCCAACCACTGCTTCCCTTTCATGTCCCTCGAATCTTATAACTGCCATCTTGTTTCTGTACAAATTGTAAATAGCCTTTCGCTCCCTGTATTTTACCCCTGCCACCTTTAGAATTTGAAAGCAAGTATTCCAGTCAACATTGTCAAAAGCTTTCTCTAAGTCTACAAATGTTAGAAACGTAGGTTTGCCTTTCCTTAATCTACTTTATAAGGTAAGTCGTAGGGTCAGTATTGCCTCATGTGTTCCAATATTTCTACGGAATCCAAACTGATCTTCCCCGAGGTTGGCTTCTAGTTTTTCCATTCATCTGTAAAGAATTTGCGTTAGTACTTTGCAGCTGTGACTTATTAAACTTATAGTTTGGTAATTTTCTCATCTGTCAACGCTTGCTCTCTTTGGGATTGGAATTATTATACTCTTCTTGAGGTCTGAGGGTATTTCGCCTGTCTCATACACCTTGCTCACCAGATGGTAGAGTTTTGTCAGGACTGGCTCTCCCAAGGCTGTCAGTAGTTCTAATGGAAGGTTTTCGACTCAGGTCTTTCACTGCTCTGTCAAACTCTTCATGCAGTATCATATCTCCCATTTCATCTTCATCTACATCTACATCCTCTTCCATTTCCACAATATTGTCCTCAAGTACATCACCCTTGTATAGATCCTCTATATACTATTTTCAGCTTTCCCTTTTTGCTTAGAACTGAGTTTCCATCTGAGCTCTTGATATTCATACAAGTGGTTCTCTTTAATTTTCCTGTAGGCAAAATCTATATTACCCCTGGTGAGACAAGCCTCTACATCCTTACATTTGTCCTCTACCCATCTCTGCTTAGCCATTTTGCACATCCTGTCGATCTCATTTTTGAGACATTTGTATACCTTTTTGCCTTCTTCATTTACTGCATTTTTATATTTTCTCCTTTCATCAGTTAGTTTCAATAACTCTTCTGTTACCCAAGGATTTCTAGCAGCCCTCATCTTTTTTCCTACTTTATCCTCTGCTGCCTTCACTACTTCGTTTCTCAAAGCTACCCATTCTTCTTCTACTGTATTACTTTCCCCCATTCCTGTCATTTGTTCCCTTACGGTCTCCTTGAAGCTCTGTACAACCACTGGTTCTTTCAGTTTATCCAGGTCCCATCTCCTTAAATTCCCACCTTTTTGCAGTTTCTACAGGTCATAACCAATAGATTGTGGCCAGAGTCCACATTTGCCCCTGGAAATGTCTTACAATTTAAAACCTGTTTCCTAAATCTCTGTCTTACCATTATATAATGTGAAATATTGCAGTATCTCCAGGTCTCTTCCACATATACAACCTTCTTTCATGATTCTTGAACCCAGTGTTAATCATAGCTAAGTTATGATCCGTGCAAAATTCTACCAGATGGCTTCCTCTTTCATTTCTTCCCTCCGCCCCCCCCCCCCCCCCCCAATCCATATTCACCTACCACGTTTCCTTATTTCCCTTTTCCTGCTACCGAATTGCAGTCACCAATGGCTATTAAATTTTCGTCTCCTTTCACTATCTGAATAATTTCTTTTACTTCATCATACATTTCTTCGTCATCTGCAGAGCTAGTTGGCATATAAAGTTCTACTACTGTGGTAGGCGTGGCCTTCGTGTCTATCTTGGCCACAATAATGCGTTTACTATGCTGTTTGTAGTAGCTTACCCACACTCCTATTTTTTTTATTCATTATTTAACCTACTCCTGGTTACCCCTCATTGATTTTGTGTTTATAACCCTGTAGTCACCTGACAAAAAGTCTTGTTCCTCCTGCCACCGAACTTCACCAATTCCCGCTATATCTTACTTTAACTTATCCATTTCCCTTTTTAAATTTTCTAACCTACCTGCCCGATTAAGGGATCTGAAATTCCACGCTCCGTTCCGTAGAACGTCAGTTTTCTTTCTCCTGATAACGACATCCTACTGAGTAGAGCTCGCCCAGAGATCCGAATGGGGGATTATTTTACCCCCGAAATGTTTTACCGAAGAGGACGCCATCATCATTTAACCATACAGTAAATGTGCATGCCCTCGGGAAAAATTTCTGCCATAGTTTCCCCTCGCTTTCAGCCATTCGCAGTACCAGCACAGCAGGGCCGTTTCGGTTCGTGTTACAAGGGCAGATCAGTCAATCATCCATAATGTTGCCCTGCAACTACTAAAAAGGCTGCTGCCCCTCTTTAGGAATCACACCTTTGTCTGGCCTCTCAACAGATAGTCCTCCGTTTTGGTTGCCCTATGGTACGTCTATCTGTATCACTGAGGCAAGCAAGCCTCCCCACCAACGGCAAGGTCCATGGTTCATTGGGATGATGATAAATAAAAGTGGCGAGTGGATGAGTGTGTTATGCATTGCAAGGCAAAACACAGCCAACTGGGCACGGTATAGCAAGAGCCAACGCTGCAGCACACTACTGGAACAGAAACCATTCATCATTTTCCACTATGGAAGTGTTTAGAGAACGTGAGCTTAAGTCCTAAACGAACATAGTGTGGATGTGTAAGCCCTCAGCCTTCGTGCACTAAATTCTTCTCATCTCAGTACCACAGCCTTCGCCATCGGCGTAACCGTGGAATGCAGTAAGGGGTTGGCTGTTCGACCACAAGAAGCAGCAGCCTGCCCTGAGTTACAAGGGGCTAGCGGAAATTCGCGGGGATTGTCAGCTGCACTGTTTTGCTGCTTTACCTACAACTCAGACTATTGTGGTCGTGACATTTCTTGTACCTATTAAGTGTTGCAACAATGTATTTGTATGATTTCAGCTGTTACAACTGCGACTCTTTGGCATCACGGTAATAGGGTACGGCATTTTTTCGCCTGTTTAACTGCACAGTTTTATTTTTCGCTATCGATTTGCTGTAGTACCTTAGAACATATTCTGAGGTCAAACAGAACGACCTCAACGCGAGCCAGCATGAATTTCGAGAATATAGATCATGCAAAACCCAATTCACTTAAAAAGCACAGTTGTCCTGGTGAGTGAAATGCGTTTCGGAAATCAGTAAACACCGTTTTCCCCTGTCTACCTTGATCTCTGGTTTTCAGACTGTCGTTCGAGTCGGGTTGCACGTAGTCGATGTTTTCGGAATCCATGCTGCTTAGCAGGGGGGAGCTCATTCAGTCTGAGGTAACTCGTTACGCCTGAGTTCAGAATTATAAATTTTCTGCTTGACCAAGATTTCGTGCCACCCTGAAGACCAGCCTAGACTTCAGGGTGGCTCTAATGCCACTCTTGATTCCTTGTGGATAGCTTGGAAGTTAATGCTGATAATCTCTGAGAACTGTACACAGTCGTATGCGTGAATACAAGGTGCGCTGATAAAAAGTAAAACATTTATTAACTGTCGGCTGCTACTTGGTAATCAGCACGTGATTATCGACGCAAAAGGTAATACAGAGTTTGACAGTAAGCGTACAAAAAATATCTCGTGACCAAAGACGTAAGCGTAGTTATGGCGATTCGCTTCTTAAAAGTTTACACAAGTACAGATGGAAATTGTGCTCGAATATCTGATACAAATAAAGCAATATACTGATGTGAGTTGGGCGTTTTACTGCTCTGTAACTGGCAACAGGATCGCGTTTACGTGTATGTTATCTGGGCATCACAACCAATTAAAATAAATCCTCCCCCCCCCCCCCCCCATAAGCATAAAAAAGCAAATGTCGGGCTTGGTAGTCTAGCGATAATGAGCGTGCAGGAACAGTAGAAGTCGCTAGTTCGAATCTCGGTGCCTTTCTTTTTTGTATTTTTAAGTGCAGTGTGCCATGTTTTTGGCTAAATATACCACTTAATCTTTTACCCTTGTTTTCGTCTGTCTGTTGCAGATCCTTTGCTTCGGGAACGGGGAGATGTATCAAGTTGAAATTTTTTTCACATACAGAGGTCGTGTTCCCTTCACGGTGTAAAATATACAGACCTAGAGGGCACTTTCTGTTGACCTACACTAATGAAAATTAGCAAGGAGCAAGGTTTTACAGTACACGTAAAGGAAAAATCCGAAAACTGGCAATTTGTTATTATATCACACGGAAATTGTTATCCAACATCGAACTTCAAATTACAACATCAGTAGTTCTGCGTTCATGTTGACTGGGTCCCAATACTAAACGTCAAATATCGCGCAAGGAATGGCAGTATTGTGTTTCGGAATGTAGCCGTCATCAGATATCCATATGCGATTACTGCATGTGCATATGTCGTTCAAAGTTGCATGTGAAGCAAAATTTCGCAGAATAGACGCAGTTAGCCTCAATGCAAAACTTCTAATTACTCTAATAACAGTAATACTTAAATATCTTCAACATTTCGCGGTCCTGTCACCAACTGTATAAACATTAATTTTAATAATGAACAGTCTCAGTTGCACCGTTTATCTAGAATTTACCTGTGTTTCAGTCGGGATAACCCAACCTTCTTCACAATAACATATCTACTGTCTGTCCATAGTGGACATCGCCAAGTTAATACTACTAATTCATAAACTATCGCCAGACTGTAAAACTTATCTGGCACTGCCTCGGCCCCACTTCGCGACCGCGATACGGCAGCCACGAGTGCTGTACTGGATCTCCACTATGAACACACAGTAAACACTGTTATTCTGAAGACGGTTGAGTTATCCCTACTGAAACCTGGGTAAAGTCTAGGTAAGCGGTGCAACAGAGGCTGTTCATTATTAAAATAATAATACTGGTCGCCTGCTTCCTGCATGACTTTGTCACATTTATACTATTAAAATGAAAACATTCTCGAAAATCTTTTAATCCGTGGGATCGGTATCTTGCCAGGATCAATGTCGATAACGGGTGAAAATAGTCGAGATTCTCTACTCCCGGAACGTATGAACTGTCTACATACATAATTAAGTTTGTATAACATCCTCACCGAGCGAGTCCATTGTTTCGTTTTTTTTTTTTTTTTGTATATTATGCAATGTACCTTTTTTCTCTTTTGAAAATGTGTCTTAATGACGTGTAAGATTTGGCAGTTCATGGATGACTGACATGCAATGATTCAAACCCATTACATTCTTATGCCTTGTCTTAAATAACAATGCTGCAATGAGACTGAAAATTGAAACCTATTACAGGGTTGCCACAACTTTCCCCCAAGTGAAAGACCTAAATTGTAAAAAAAAAAAAAAAAAAAAAGTAATGACCTCTGTGTTTCTGAACGTGTGAACAAAAATCTTAAGTACTAACATCAAAATGTTGTGTAATGAACTGCTTGTAGATGGAGAAAGGAAGCCCAATGGTAGATATGTTTAATTAAGATCACTGATTTTATTTTCATAAAGCGAAACCTATTTGGTGACGAAAATATGCATTTTCTTGGAGTTGCGAGACACATTCCTGAAATCAGTGATGGTATTTAAAATAATCTCAGAAAAAAAGTAGGCCTCTCGAAATAAATGTACAAGGTGGGGAAGAGGTGTGTCAACCAACACTGTAGGTGACTGCTAATAAAATTATGCTTCTATGTTCGTAATTGTCGGTTATTACTCACTGAGTTATGTCTATTATCTACAGGTGTTGTGTGATTCTTTTTCTTTCAATAAATACATGACTTCATAGTGTACAAACTGCCTGCGATTGCCACAAATTTTTTTTTCTTATCGTCCATTCTTTCAAATATATAAACTACTTTCGAAGTGCCAAAATATACTATAATAAATAAATTTTGTATCAAACGCCGCACTGTACAATGTACTTGCTGTGAGACAGTCACGATTCCCGAAATACATCGCCTGGGGCCGAGGAGGGGCACCACAGTCCTAGGTCCATGGTAGTACCCGCACATTAGTGGCAAACTATGGGCTTTGGATCGCCAGGCCCGATCCGTTAGAGAGACCCACAGAAATGGCCTGCAATTTTTGCCCGCCACGAAAGTCCATTCATGTGGCCAGCCATTCACATGTCACAGTCACCACGTCGATGAAATGAGACCGCGGCGATAACACACGCAACGGGTAACTCGAGCAAATACTCTGAGAGTAGTCAGCAACTCACCGTAATGATGATCGCTCAGGCACATAGAAAAGACCGTCAAACTCTATAACTAAAGTTTTGGCTACAGCCTTTGTCAGAAAACGAAAGTTGTTGTGACTTTTTTTTACTGCCAGTTCATTTGTCCAGTTGCGGAAGCTGTCAGGCGCTGACGCCACGCTGCAACACACCACTGCCAGGCGGGCTGCATCGAGCACAGCCCCTGTAAATCAGCAACTGCACAGTCCAGCGAGCTAAGAAAGTTGCGACTCGGTCTGCAGAGGTCCTTCGTGCACACGAGACACTAGAACAGGTGGTGCACACAACCGCGACAGTATCAGTGCTGCTGCGGACCTTTCGCTGCATCCACCGTGACTCGTGCGGCCTCTGGAGTGTAAGTGTGCCTCCCGGGCAGTTCCGTCGTAGCCGACAATTGGTGCCCAGCATCGACTCCGACTGCACGCCGCCTTCGCTTCCTGTCCACAGTGTTAACTATACAGACGGCGCTTCTACGAAATCGGCAAAAAATTAGATACACCATTTAAAGAATATTATGTTTTTGAAGAAAACTACACTGTCAAAAATTCCCTTTAACTAACAGCTAAAATTAAAAACTTTTCCATTTCTGATGATGGTAATTCCGTATCCTTTAACGTAGTTAATTTACTTGCTAACATTCACATTTATGAGACTATTAAAATTACTGATGAGAATCTTCTCCAACACAAAAACCTAATGTACAAGAAATTAAAGATGTCATTAGGTTATTACTTCTGATACTCTCCTACAACTATTTCCAGTTTAACGCTGAAATTTTTTTTACGACCTTAAGCCTTTGCCGTGCCTATTTGTGTAACAAGTACGCTTGCCAACAGTATTGTTAAACATCACAAAAGGCAGTACTTTAAGAAATTGGTGTGACCTGAGCAATTTTCCAGTCTTTAGGTACGGATCTTTCTGTGAGCGGTTGTATATAATTACTAAACATGGAGCTATTGTATCAGCACACTCAGAGGAACTTGACTGGTATACAATCTGGAACGGAAACCTTGCCTTTAATAAGTGATTTAAGCTGCTTTGCTACACCGAGGATATATGCTTCTCATTTTGGCACTTTCTGTTGACTGGGCTTAGGGAATGCTTAATTCGTATTCTTTGCTGAAGGAGTTTCGGAAAACCACGTTTCTTAACTCTACTTTAGTGGCACTGTCATCAGTGACTCCACTGTTACTTTCGCCCAGTGAAGGTACTGATTGCGTCTTGACACTGGTGTACTCTATGCATGACCAGAATCTCTTTGGGTTTTTCGAAACAGAGTTTTGTTGCGGAAATTATCAAGAGCATCTCGCACTGTAGTAACCGCTATATTTAGAACTTCTGCAAAACATTGCCAGTCTTGCGGATTTTGGATTCTTTTAGATTTGGCATGCTTTTTCGTTACTTCTGCAACAGCGATTTCACCCGTTTTGTCCATGGGGGATCAGTACCATCACTTATTAATCTATGTGGTATATATATCTCTCAATTGCAATCGATACTATTTCTCTGAAATCATTCCACATCTTTTCTACGTTTACATGATCAGATCGGAAGGAGTGGAGGCTGTTTCCTTAAAAATCGTTAAGAGCATTGTCAGCTTTTTTTAAACAGATGTACTTTAAGTTTCTTTTTGATGGTTGTAGGTGTTACAGTATTCAGTGTAGCAGCAACTGCCTTGTGGTCACCAATCCCTGTATTCGTCATGATACTACCTATTCATCCAGGAATATTTGCTGCTAAGAGGTCAAGTACGCCTTCGCAATCATTTATGCTTCGAGTGGGCTCACGAACTAATTGTTCAAAATAATTTTTTTAGAAAGCATTCAGTACAATTTCGGCTGACGTTTTATGCGTACCGCCGCCTTTAAAGGTATAAATTTTCCAGCATATCGAGGATAGATCGAAATCAACACCGACTATAATTGTGGGAGTGGGGTACCGATTTGAAATGAGACTCACGTTTTCTTTGAACTGTTCAGCAACTATATCCTCTCAGTCGGGGTCGGTAAAACGATCCAGTTTAGTCCGATTGACAAGTACAGCCTCTACCCAAACTATTTCGCAGGAACTATCTACTTCAGTTTCACTACAAGGTAAACTACTTCTGACAGCAATAAATACTCCAGCACCAACTATGTTTAATCTATCCCTTCTGAACGTGGTTAGGTCGTTTGAAAAAATTTCGGCTTAACTTATTTCCGGCTTTAGCCAGCTTTCCGTACCTATAACTGTTTGAGAGCTTCAGTGCTTTCTATTAGGGCCTGGAGCTCTGGTTCTTTCCCAACACAGCTACGATAATTTACAACACCGATCGTTTCTACAACCACCTTACTGTGTGTTACCTGCCCCCTTTTAGACAGACGCCATTTCTATGTTTTCCTGAGACCCTCTAACCTAAAAATGCACCCCAGCCGCCCCCGCTACCCGTGTAGTGGACTCCTGACCTATTAAGCGGAATCCGGAAACCCACCACCCTATGGCTCAAGTCAAGGTATCTGAGGCCTACACAGTCACATAACCGCCTGATCCTATTATTCATACCTTCCACTCGGCTCTGCACCGAAGGACCACAGTCGGTTCTGTCGATGATGGTGCAGATGGTGAGCTCCGCTTTAATCTCGCAAGCAAGACTGGCAGTCTTTACCATTTCCGCTAAACAAAAGGAGAGAGAATCTCCTCCAATCCAAAGCGACACAAGCCATTGGCACCGACTGGGGCCACCACCTGCAGTTGGGTGCACCCTGTACTCTTCATGGCATCCGGAAGCACTCTTTACAAATCAGGACTGACTCCCCCACCTTGTGCACACTGCCGTCGTTCCCCTCCTTGGCAGCCATGTTACTAAGTGGGCCAATTACGCACCTATTATTGAAGTTCCGAACTACCAGCAAACTCACCTTCTGTGAACACGCAGAATTTGCGTTCCAAGAAGCTTCCTCTGGAGGCCCTACGATCGGCCCCTCGCAAAGTCTTTCGCTGCCTGCCAGGCT